>NW_026991311.1:0-26277 GCF_036370855.1 Dromaius novaehollandiae
GCCCTTTCCGCCCTTTCCGCCCTTCCGCCCTTCCGCCCTTCCGCCTCCTCCGCCCCTTCCGCCCTTCCGCCCTTCCGCCCCTTCCGCCCTTCCGCCCCTTCCGCCCTTCCGCCCCTTCCGCCCTTTCCGCCTTTCCGCCCTTCCGCCCCTTCCGCCCTTTCCGCCCTTCCGCCCCTTCCGCCCCTTCCGCCCTTCCGCCCCTTCCGCCCCTTCCGCCTTCCCTTCGCCCTTCCGCCCTTCCGCCCTTCCGCCCTTCCGCCCCTTCCGCCCTTCCGCCCCTTCCGCCCCTTCCGCCCCTTCCGCCACTTCCGCCCCTTCCGCCCTTTCCGCCCTTCCGCCCTTCCGCCCCTTCCGCCCCTTCCGCCCCTTCCGCCCTTCCGCCCTTTCCGCCCCTTCCGCCCTTCCGCCCTTCCGCCCCTTCCGCCCCTTCCGCCCCTTCCGCCCCTTCCGCCCTTTCCGCCCTTCCGCCCCTTCCGCCCTTCCGCCCCTTCCGCCCCTTCCGCCCTCCGCCCTTCCGCCCCTTCCGCCCTTCCGCCCCTTCCGCCCTTCCGCCCTTCCGCCCCTTCCGCCCTTCCGCCCTTCCGCCCTTCCGCCCCTTCCGCCCTTCCGCCCCTTCCGCCCTTCCGCCCTTCCGCCCTTCCGCCCTTCCGCCCCTTCCGCCCTTCCGCCCCTTCCGCCCCTTCCGCCCCTTCCGCCCTTTCCGCCCTTTCCGCCCTTTCCGCCCTTCCGCCCTTCCGCCCTTCCGCCCCTTCCGCCCTTCCGCCCCTTCCGCCCCTTCCGCCCCTTCCGCCACTTCCGCCCTTTCCGCCCTTTCCGCCCTTCCGCCCTTCCGCCCTTCCGCCCTTCCGCCCTTCCGCCCTTCCGCCCTTCCGCCCTTCCGCCCCTTCCGCCCCTTCCGCCCTTTCCGCCCTTCCGCCCTTTCCGCCCTTCCGCCCTTCCGCCCTTCCGCCCCTTCCGCCCTTCCGCCCCTTCCGCCCTTCCGCCCCTTCCGCCCCTTCCGCCCCTTCCGCCCTTTCCGCCCTTCCGCCCTTCCGCCCTTCCGCCCTTCCGCCCTTCCGCCCCTTCCGCCCCTTCCGCCCTTTCCGCCCTTCCGCCCTTCCGCCCTTCCGCCCCTTCCGCCCTTCCGCCCCTTCCGCCCTTCCGCCCTTCCGCCCTTCCGCCCTTCCGCCCCTTCCGCCCCTTCCGCCCCTTCCGCCCCTTCCGCCCTTTCCGCCCTTTCCGCCCTTCCGCCCCTTCCGCCCCTTCCGCCCCTTCCGCCCTTCCGCCCCTTCCGCCCCTTCCGCCCTTCCGCCCCTTCCGCCCCTTCCGCCCCTTCCGCCCTTCCGCCCCTTCCGCCCCTTCCGCCCTTCCGCCCTTCCGCCCCTTCCGCCCTTCCGCCCTTCCGCCCTTCCGCCCCTTCCGCCCCTTCCGCCCTTTCCGCCCTTTCCGCCCTTTCCGCCCTTCCGCCCTTCCGCCCCTTCCGCCCCTTCCGCCCCTTCCGCCCTTCCGCCCTTCCGCCCTTTCCGCCCCTTCCGCCCTTCCGCCCTTCCGCCCTTTCCGCCCCTTCCGCCCTTCCGCCCTTCCGCCCCTTCCGCCCCTTCCGCCCCTTCCGCCCTTCCGCCCCTTCCGCCCTTTCCGCCCTTCCGCCCTTCCGCCCTTCCGCCCCTTCCGCCCCTTCCGCCCTTCCGCCCTTCCGCCCCTTCCGCCCCTTCCGCCCCTTCCGCCCTTCCGCCCTTTCCGCCCTTTCCGCCCTTCCGCCCTTCCGCCCCTTCCGCCCCTTCCGCCCTTCCGCCCTTCCGCCCCTTCCGCCCCTTCCGCCCTTTCCGCCCTTTCCGCCCTTTCCGCCCTTTCCGCCCTTTCCGCCCTTCCGCCCTTCCGCCCTTCCGCCCCTTCCGCCCCTTCCGCCCCTTCCGCCCCTTCCGCCACTTCCGCCCTTCCGCCCTTTCCGCCCTTTCCGCCCTTTCCGCCCTTCCGCCCTTCCGCCCCTTCCGCCCACTTCCGCCCCTTCCGCCCTTCCGCCCTTTCCGCCCTTCCGCCCTTCCGCCCTTCCGCCCCTTCCGCCCCTTCCGCCCTCCCTTTCCGCCCTTCCGCCCTTCCGCCCTTTCCGCCCTTCCGCCCCTTCCGCCCCTTCCGCCCTTCCGCCCTTCCGCCCTTCCGCCCTTCCGCCCCTTCCGCCCTTCCGCCCTTCCGCCCTTTCCGCCCTTCCGCCCTTCCGCCCTTCCGCCCCTTCCGCCCCTTCCGCCCTTCCGCCCTTCCGCCCTTCCGCCCCTTCCGCCCTTCCGCCCTTCCGCCCCTTCCGCCCCTTCCGCCCTTCCGCCCCTTCCGCCCCTTCCGCCCTTTCCGCCCTTTCCGCCCTTCCGCCCCTTCCGCCCTTCCGCCCCTTCCGCCCCTTCCGCCCCTTCCGCCCCTTCCGCCCCTTCCGCCCTTTCCGCCCTTTCCGCCCTTTCCGCCCTTTCCGCCCTTCCGCCCCTTCCCTCGCCCCTTCCGCCTTCCGCCCCTTCCGCCCTTCCGCCCCTTCCGCCCTTCCGCCCTTTCCGCCCTTCCGCCCCTTCCGCCCTTCCGCCCTTCCGCCCCTTCCGCCCCTTCCGCCCTTCCGCCCCTTCCGCCCCTTCCGCCCCTTCCGCCCTTCCGCCCTTCCGCCCCTTCCGCCCCTTCCGCCCCTTCCGCCCCTTCCGCCCTTTCCGCCCTTTCCGCCCTTCCGCCCTTCCGCCCCTTCCGCCCCTTCCGCCCTTCCGCCCCTTCCGCCCTTCCGCCCTTCCGCCCCTTCCGCCCTTCCGCCCTTCCGCCCTTCCGCCCTTCCGCCCCTTCCGCCCCTTCCGCCCCTTCCGCCCTTTTCCGCCCCTTCCGCCCCTTCCGCCCTTCCGCCCTTCCGCCCTTCCGCCCTTCCGCCCTTCCGCCCCTTCCGCCCTTCCGCCCCTTCCGCCCCTTCCGCCCCTTCCGCCCCTTCCGCCCTTCCGCCCTTCCGCCCCTTCCGCCCTTCCGCCCTTCCGCCCTTCCGCCCCTTCCGCCCTTCCGCCCCTTCCGCCCTTCCGCCCTTCCGCCCCTTTCCGCCCTTCCGCCCCTTCCGCCCTTCCGCCCCTTCCGCCCTTCCGCCCTTCCGCCCTTCCGCCCCTTCCGCCCCTTCCGCCCTTCCGCCCTTCCGCCCTTCCGCCCCTTCCGCCCTTCCGCCCTTCCGCCCCTTCCGCCCTTCCGCCCTTCCGCCCCTTCCGCCCCTTCCGCCCTTCCGCCCTTCCGCCCTTCCGCCCCTTCCGCCCTTCCGCCCCTTCCGCCCTTCCGCCCCCTTCCGCCCCCTTCCGCCCCTTCCGCCCTTCCGCCCTTCCGCCCTTCCGCCCTTCCGCCCTTCCGCCCTTCCGCCCCTTCCGCCCTTCCGCCCCTTCCGCCCCTTCCGCCCTTCCGCCCTTTCCGCCCTTCCGCCCTTCCGCCCCTTCCGCCCCTTCCGCCCCTTCCGCCCTTCCGCCCTTCCGCCCCTTCCGCCCCTTTCCGCCCTTCCGCCCTTCCGCCCCTTCCGCCCCTTCCGCCCTTCCGCCCCTTCCGCCCTTCCGCCCCTTCCGCCCCTTCCGCCCCTTCCGCCCCTTCCGCCCCTTCCGCCCTTCCGCCCTTCCGCCCCTTCCGCCCCTTCCGCCCCTTCCGCCCCTTCCGCCCTTCCGCCCCTTCCGCCCCTTCCGCCCTTCCGCCCTTTCCGCCCTTCCGCCCCTTCCGCCCTTCCGCCCCTTCCGCCCTTCCGCCCTTCCGCCCCTTCCGCCCCTTCCGCCCTTCCGCCCTTCCGCCCCCTTCCGCCCTTCCGCCCCTTCCGCCGCCTTCCGCCCCTTCCGCCCTTCCGCCCTTTCCGCCCTTCCGCCCTTTCCGCTCGCCCTTCCGCCCTTCCGCCCCTTCCGCCCCTTCCGCCCCTTCCGCCCCTCCCGCCCCTTCCGCCCCTTCCGCCCCTTCCGCCCTTCCGCCCTTCCGCCCTTCCGCCCTTCCGCCCTTCCGCCCCTTCCGCCCTTCCGCCCTTCCGCCCCTTCCGCCCTTCCGCCCTTCCGCCCTTTCCGCCCTTCCGCCCTTCCGCCCTTCCGCCCCTTCCGCCCTTCCGCCCTTCCGCCCCTTCCGCCCTTCCGCCCCTTCCGCCCCTTCCGCCCTTCCGCCCTTCCGCCCTTCCGCCCCTTCCGCCCTTCCGCCCCTTCCGCCCTTCCGCCCCTTCCGCCCTTCCGCCCCTTCCGCCCCTTCCGCCCCTTCCGCCCTTTCCGCCCTTCCGCCCTTCCGCCCCTTCCGCCCTTCCGCCCTTCCGCCCTTTCCGCCCTTCCGCCCTTCCGCCCTTCCGCCCTTCCGCCCTTCCGCCCCTTCCGCCCTTCCGCCCTTCCGCCCCTTCCGCCCTTCCGCCCCTTCCGCCCCTTCCGCCCCTTCCGCCCCTTCCGCCCTTTCCGCCCTTTCCGCCCTTCCGCCCCTTCCGCCCCTTCCGCCCCTTCCGCCCTTCCGCCCCTTCCGCCCCTTCCGCCCCTTCCGCCCTTTCCGCCCTTCCGCCCTTTCCGCCCTTCCGCCCCTTCCGCCCCTTCCGCCCTTCCGCCCTTCCGCCCCTTCCGCCCCTTCCGCCCCTTCCGCCCTTTCCGCCCTTCCGCCCTTTCCGCCCTTCCGCCCTTCCGCCCTTCCGCCCCTTCCGCCCCTTCCGCCCTTCCGCCCCTTCCGCCCCTTCCGCCCCTTCCGCCCCTTCCGCCCCTTCCGCCCTTCCGCCCTTCCGCCCTTCCGCCCTTCCGCCCCTTCCGCCCCTTCCGCCCCTTCCGCCCTTCCGCCCCTTCCGCCCCTTCCGCCCCTTCCGCCCTTTCCGCCCCTTCCGCCCTTCCGCCCTTCCGCCCTTCGCCCTCGCCCCTTCCGCCCCTTCCGCCCTTCCGCCCTTTCCGCCCTTTCCGCCCTTCCGCCCTTCCGCCCTTCCGCCCCTTCCGCCCCTTCCGCCCTTCCGCCCTTCCGCCCCTTCCGCCCTTCCGCCCCTTCCGCCCCTTCCGCCCCTTCCGCCCCTTCCGCCCTTCCGCCCTTTCCGCCCTTCCGCCCCTTCCGCCCTTCCGCCCCTTCCGCCCTTCCGCCCCTTCCGCCCCTTCCGCCCCTTCCGCCCTTTCCGCCTTCCGCCCTTTCCGCCCTTTCCGCCCTTCCGCCCTTCCGCCCCTTCCGCCCCTTCCGCCCCTTCCGCCCCTTCCGCCCTTCCGCCCTTTCCGCCCTTTCCGCCCTTCCGCCCTTCCGCCCTTCCGCCCCTTCCGCCCCTTCCGCCCCTTCCGCCCTTCCGCCCCTTCCGCCCTTCCGCCCCTTCCGCCCCCCCTTCCGCCCTTTCCGCCCTTGCCTTCCGCCCTTCCGCCCTTCCGCCCTTCCGCCCCTTCCGCCCTTCCGCCCCTTCCGCCCTTCCGCCCCTTCCGCCCCTTCCGCCCCTTCCGCCCTTTCCGCCCTTTCCGCCCTTCCGCCCTTCCGCCCCTTCCGCCCTTCCGCCCCTTCCGCCCCTTCCGCCCCTTCCGCCCTTTCCGCCCTTCCGCCCTTTCCGCCCTTCCGCCTTTCCGCCCTTCCGCCCTTCCGCCCTTCCGCCCTTCCGCCCTTCCGCCCCTTCCGCCCCTTCCGCCCCTTCCGCCCCTTCCGCCCTTCCGCCCTTCCGCCCTTTCCGCCCTTCCGCCCTTCCGCCCCTTCCGCCCCTTCCGCCCCTTCCGCCCCTTCCGCCACTTCCGCCCTTTCCGCCCTTTCCGCCCTTTCCGCCCTTTCCGCCCTTCCGCCCTTCCCCCCACTTCCGCCCCTTCCGCCCTTCCGCCCCTTCCGCCCTTCCGCCCCTTCCGCCCCTTCCGCCCCTTCCGCCCTTTCCGCCTTTCCGCCCTTCCGCCCTTTCCGCCCTTCCGCCCTTCCGCCCCTTCCGCCCCTTCCGCCCCTTCCGCCACTTCCGCCCTTTCCGCCCTTTCCGCCCTTTCCGCCCTTTCCGCCCCTTCCGCCCTTCCGCCCTTCCGCCCTTCCGCCCCTTCCGCCCCTTCCGCCCCTTCCGCCCTTCCGCCCTTCCGCCCTTTCCGCCCTTTCCGCCTTCCCTTCGCCTCGCCCTTCCGCCCCTTCCGCCCCTTCCGCCCCTTCCGCCCCTTCCGCCACTTCCGCCCCTTCCGCCCTTCCGCCCCTTCCGCCCTTCCGCCCCTTCCGCCCCTTCCGCCCTTCCGCCCTTTCCGCCCTTTCCGCCCTTCCGCCCTTCCGCCCCTTCCGCCCCTTCCGCCCCTTCCGCCCCTTCCGCCCCTTCCGCCCTTCCGCCCTTTCCGCCCTTTCCGCCCTTCCGCCCTTCCGCCCCTTCCGCCCCTTCCGCCCCTTCCGCCCCTTCCGCCACTTCCGCCCTTTCCGCCCTTTCCGCCCTTCCGCCCTTCCGCCCCTTCCGCCCCTTCCGCCCCTTCCGCCCTTCCGCCCCTTCCGCCCCTTCCGCCCCTTCCGCCCCTTCCGCCCCTTCCGCCCTTCCGCCCTTCCGCCCTTCCGCCCTTCCGCCCCTTCCGCCCTTCCGCCCCTTCCGCCCCTTCCGCCCCTTCCGCCCCTTCCGCCCTTTCCGCCCTTCCGCCCCTTCCGCCCCTTCCGCCCTTCCGCCCCTTCCGCCCCTTCCGCCCTTTCCGCCCTTCCGCCTTCCGCCCTTTCCGCCCTTCCGCCCCTTCCGCCCCTTCCGCCCCTTCCGCCCTTCCGCCCTTCCGCCCCCCCTTCCGCCCCTTCCGCCCCTTCCGCCCCTTCCGCCCCTTCCGCCCCTTCCGCCCTTTCCGCCCTCGCCCTTTCCGCCCTTCCGCCCTTCCGCCACTTCCGCCCCTTCCGCCCCTTCCGCCCCTTCCGCCCCTTCCGCCCTTCCGCCCCTTCCGCCCCTTCCGCCCTTTCCGCCTTTCCGCCCTTTCCGCCCTCTTCCGCCTTCCCCCTGCCTTCCGCCCTTCCGCCCTTCCGCCCCTTCCGCCCCTTCCGCCCCTTCCGCCCCTTCCGCCCTTTCCGCCCTTTCCGCCCTTTTCCGCCCTTTCCGCCCTTTCCGCCCTTCCGCCCTTCCGCCCCTCCGCCCCTTCCGCCCCTTCCGCCCCTTCCGCCCCTTCCGCCCTTTCCGCCCTTTCCGCCCTTTCCGCCCTTTCCGCCCTTCCGCCCTTCCGCCCTTCCGCCCTTCCGCCCTTCCGCCCCTTTCCGCCCTCCATTTCCGCCCTTTCGCTCTTTCGCCCTTCCGCCCTTCCGCCACTTCCGCCCCTTCCGCCCCTTCCGCCCTTTCCGCCTTTTCCGCCCTTTCCGCCCTTTCCGCCCTTCCGCCCTTCCGCCCCTTCCGCCCCTTCCGCCCCTTCCGCCACTTCCGCCCTTTCCGCCCTTTCCGCCCTTTCCGCCTTTTCCGCCCTTTCCGCTCTTTCCGCCCTTCCGCCCTTCCGCCCCTTCCGCCCCTTCCGCCCCTTCCGCCCCTTCCGCCACTTCCGCCCTTTCCGCCCTTTCCGCCCTTCCGCCCTTCCGCCCCTTCCGCCCCTTCCGCCCCTTCCGCCCCTTCCGCCACTTCCGCCCTTTCCGCCCTTTCCGCCCTTTCCGCCCTTTCCGCCCTTCCGCCCTTCCGCCACTTCCGCCCCTTCCGCCCTTCCGCCCCTTCCGCCCTTCCGCCCCTTCCGCCCCTTCCGCCCCTTCCGCCCTTTCCGCCTTTTCCGCCCTTTCCGCCCTTTCCGCCCTTCCGCCCTTCCGCCCCTTCCGCCCCTTCCGCCCCTTCCGCCACTTCCGCCCTTTCCGCCCTTTCCGCCCTTTCCGCCTTTTCCGCCCTTTCCGCTCTTTCCGCCCTTCCGCCCTTCCGCCCTTCCGCCCCTTCCGCCCCTTCCGCCCCTTCCGCCCTTTCCGCCACTTCCGCCCTTTCCGCCCTTTCCGCCCTTCCGCCCTTCCGCCCCTTCCGCCCCTTCCGCCCCTTCCGCCCTTCCGCCACTTCCGCCCCTTCCGCCCTTCCGCCCCTTCCGCCCCTTCCGCCCCTTCCGCCCCTTCCGCCCTTTCCGCCCTTTCCGCCCTTTCCGCCCTTCCGCCCTTCCGCCCCTTCCGCCCCTTCCGCCCCTTCCGCCACTTCCGCCCTTTCCGCCCTTTCCGCCCTTTCCGCTCTTTCCGCCCTTCCGCCCTTCCGCCCCTTCCGCCCCTTCCGCCCCTTCCGCCACTTCCGCCCTTTCCGCCCTTTCCGCCCTTCCGCCCTTCCGCCCCTTCCGCCCTTCCGCCCTTCCGCCCCTTCCGCCCCTTCCGCCCCTTCCGCCACTTCCGCCCCTTCCGCCCTTCCGCCCCTTCCGCCCTTCCGCCCTTCCGCCCCTTCCGCCCCTTCCGCCCCTTCCGCCCCTTCCGCCCCTTCCGCCCTTTCCGCCCTTCCGCCCCTTCCGCCCCTTCCGCCCTTCCGCCCCTTCCGCCCCTTCCGCCCTTTCCGCCCTTTCCGCCCTTTCCGCCCTTCCGCCCCTTCCGCCCCTTCCGCCCCTTCCGCCCCTTCCGCCCTTTCCGCCCTTCCGCCCCTTCCGCCCCTTCCGCCCCTTCCGCCCTTCCGCCCCTTCCGCCCCTTCCGCCCTTTCCGCCCTTTCCGCCCTTTCCGCCCTTTCCGCCCTTCCGCCACTTCCGCCACTTCCGCCCTTCCGCCCCTTCCGCCCTTCCGCCCCTTCCGCCCCTTCCGCCCTTTCCGCCCTTTCCGCCTTTTCCGCCCTTTCCGCCCTTTCCGCCCTTCCGCGTTTCCGCCCCTTCCGCCCCTTCCGCCCCTTCCGCCCCTTCCGCCCCTTCCGCCCTTTCCGCCCTTTCCGCCCTTCCGCCCTTCCGCCCCTTCCGCCCTTCCGCCCCTTCCGCCACTTCCGCCCCTTCCGCCCCTTCCGCCACTTCCGCCCCTTCCGCCCTTTCCGCCCCTTCCGCCCTTTCCGCCCCCTCCGCCCCTTCCGCCCCTTCCGCCCCTTCCGCCCTTTCCGCCCCTTCCGCCCCTTCCGCCCTTTCCGCCCTTTCCGCCCTTTCCGCCCTTTCCGCCCTTCCGCCCTTCCGCCCCTTCCGCCACTTCTGCCCTTCCGCCCCTTCCGCCCTTCCGCCCCTTCCGCCCCTTCCGCCCTTTCCGCCCTTTCCGCCTTTTCCGCCCCTTCCGCCCCTTCCGCCCTTCCGCCCTTCCGCCCCTTCCGCCCCTTCCGCCCCTTCCGCCACTTCCGCCCTTTCCGCCCTTTCCGCCCTTTCCGCCTTTTCCGCCCTTTCCGCCCTTTCCGCCCTTTCCGCCTTTTCCGCCCTTTCCGCCCTTTCCGCCCTTTCCGCCCTTCCGCCCTTCCGCCCCTTCCGCCCCTTCCGCCCCTTCCGCCACTTCCGCCCTTTCCGCCCTTTCCGCCCTTTCCGCCCGTCCGCCCTTCCGCCCCTTCCGCCCCTTCCGCCCCTTCCGCCCCTTCCGCCCTTCCGCCCCTTCCGCCCCTTCCGCCCCTTCCGCCCCTTCCGCCCCTTCCGCCCTTCCGCCCCTTCCGCCCTTCCGCCCCTTCCGCCCCTTCCGCCCCTTCCGCCCCTTCCGCCCCTTCCGCCTTTTCCGCCCTTTCCGCCCTTCCGCCCTTCCGCCCCTTCCGCCCCTTCCGCCCTTCCGCCCCTTCCGCCCCTTCCGCCCCTTCCGCCCCTTCCGCCCTTTCCGCCCCTTCCGCCCCTTCCGCCCCTTCCGACCCTTCCGCCCCTTCCGCCCTTCCGCCCCTTCCGCCCTTCCGCCCCTTCCGCCCCTTCCGCCCCTTCCGCCCTTCCGCCCCTTCCGCCCCTTCCGCCCCTTCCGCCCCTTCCGCCCCTTCCGCCCCTTCCGCCCTTCCGCCCCTTCCGCCCCTTCCGCCCTTCCGCCCCTTCCGCCCTTCCGCCCCTTCCGCCCCTTCCGCCCCTTCCGCCCCTTCCGCCCCTTCCGCCTTTTCCGCCCTTTCCGCCCTTCCGCCCTTCCGCCCCTTCCGCCCCTTCCGCCCTTCCGCCCCTTCCGCCCCTTCCGCCCCTTCCGCCCCTTCCGCCCTTTCCGCCCCTTCCGCCCCTTCCGCCCCTTCCGACCCTTCCGCCCCTTCCGCCCTTCCGCCCCTTCCGCCCTTCCGCCCCTTCCGCCCCTTCCGCCCCTTCCGCCCTTCCGCCCTTCCGCCCCTTCCGCCCCTTCCGCCCCTTCCGCCCTTCCGCCCTTTCCGCCCTTTCCGCCCTTTCCGCCCTTCCGCCCCTTCCGCCCCTTCCGCCCTTCCGCCCTTCCGCCCCTTCCGCCCCTTCCGCCCTTTCCGCCCTTCCGCCCCTTCCGCCCCTTCCGCCCTTCCGCCCCTTCCGCCCCTTCCGCCCTTTCCGCCCTTTCCGCCCTTTCCGCCCTTCCGCCCCTTCCGCCCCTTCCGCCCCTTCCGCCCTTTCCGCCCTTCCGCCCCTTCCGCCCCTTCCGCCCCTTCCGCCCTTCCGCCCCTTCCGCCCCTTCCGCCCTTTCCGCCCTTTCCGCCCTTTCCGCCCTTTCCGCCCTTCCGCCACTTCCGCCACTTCCGCCCTTCCGCCCCTTCCGCCCTTCCGCCCCTTCCGCCCCTTCCACCCTTTCCGCCCTTTCCGCCTTTCCGCCCTTTCCGCCCTTTCCGCCCTTCCGCCCTTCCGCCCCTTCCGCCCCTTCCGCCCCTTCCGCCCCTTCCGCCCTTTCCGCCCTTTCCGCCCTTTCCGCCCTTCCGCCCTTCCGCCCCTTCCGCCCCTTCCGCCCCTTCCGCCACTTCCGCCCCTTCCGCCCCTTCCGCCACTTCCGCCCCTTCCGCCCTTTCCGCCCCTTCCGCCCTTTCCGCCCCCTCCGCCCCTTCCGCCCCTTCCGCCCCTTCCGCCCTTTCCGCCCCTTCCGCCCCTTCCGCCCTTTCCGCCCTTTCCGCCCTTTCCGCCCTTTCCGCCCTTCCGCCCTTCCGCCACTTCCGCCACTTCTGCCCTTCCGCCCCTTCCGCCCTTCCGCCCCTTCCGCCCCTTCCGCCCCTTCCGCCCTTTCCGCCTTTTCCGCCCCTTCCGCCCCTTCCGCCCTTCCGCCCTTCCGCCCCTTCCGCCCCTTCCGCCCCTTCCGCCACTTCCGCCCTTTCCGCCCTTTCCGCCCTTTCCGCCTTTTCCGCCCTTTCCGCCCTTTCCGCCCTTTCCGCCTTTTCCGCCCTTTCCGCCCTTTCCGCCCTTCCGCCCTTCCGCCCCTTCCGCCCCTTCCGCCCCTTCCGCCCCTTCCGCCACTTCCGCCCTTTCCGCCCTTTCCGCCCTTTCCGCCCGTCCGCCCTTCCGCCCCTTCCGCCCCTTCCGCCCCTTCCGCCCTTCCGCCCCTTCCGCCCCTTCCGCCCCTTCCGCCCCTTCCGCCCCTTCCGCCCTTCCGCCCCTTCCGCCCTTCCGCCCCTTCCGCCCCTTCCGCCCCTTCCGCCCCTTCCGCCCCTTCCGCCCTTTCCGCCCTTCCGCCCTTCCGCCCCTTCCGCCCCTTCCGCCCTTCCGCCCCTTCCGCCCCTTCCGACCCTTCCGCCCCTTCCGCCCTTCCGCCCCTTCCGCCCCTTCCGCCCTTCCGCCCCTTCCGCCCCTTCCGCCCCTTCCGCCCTTCCGCCCCTTCCGCCCCTTCCGCCCCTTCCGCCCTTCCGCCCTTCCGCCCTTTCCGCCCTTTCCGCCCTTTCCGCCCTTCCGCCCCTTCCGCCCCTTCCGCCCTTCCGCCCTTCCGCCCTTCCGCCCTTTCCGCCCTTTCCGCCCCTTCCGCCCCTTCCGCCCCTTCCGCCCCTTCCGCCCTTTCCGCCCTTTCCGCCCTTCCGCCCTTTCCGCCCCTTCCGCCCCTTCCGCCCCTTCCGCCCCTTCCGCCCTTTCCGCCCCTTCCGCCCTTTCCGCCCTTTCCGCCCTTCCGCCCTTCCGCCCTTCCGCCCTTCCGCCCCTTCCGCCCCTTCCGCCCTTCCGCCCCTTCCGCCCCTTCCGCCCCTTCCGCCCCTTCCGCCCTTTCCGCCCCTTCCGCCCCTTCCGCCCTTCCGCCCCTTCCGCCCTTCCGCCCTTCCGCCCCTTCCGCCCCTTCCGCCCCTTCCGCCCTTCCGCCCTTCCGCCCCTTCCGCCCCTTCCGCCCTTTCCGCCCTTCCGCCCCTTCCGCCCCTTCCGCCCCTTCCGCCCCTTCCGCCCCTTCCGCCCTTCCGCCCTTCCGCCCCTTCCGCCCCTTCCGCCCTTTCCGCCCTTCCGCCCTTCCGCCCCTTCCGCCCCTTCCGCCCCTTCCGCCCCTTCCGCCCTTTCCGCCCCTTCCGCCCCTTCCGCCCCTTCCGCCACTTCCGCCCCTTCCGCCACTTCCGCCCCTTCCGCCCTTCCGCCCCTTCCGCCCTTCCGCCCCTTCCGCCCCTTCCGCCCCTTCCGCCCTTTCCGCCCTTCCGCCCCTTCCGCCACTTCCGCCCCTTCCGCCCTTCCGCCCCTTCCGCCCTTCCGCCCCTTCCGCCCCTTCCGCCCCTTCCGCCCTTTCCGCCCTTCCGCCCCTTCCGCCCTTTCCGCCCTTTCCGCCCTTTCCGCCCTTTCCGCCCTTCCGCCCTTCCGCCACTTCCGCCACTTCTGCCGTTCCGCCCCTTCCGCCCTTCCGCCCCTTCCGCCCCTTCCGCCCCTTCCGCCCTTTCCGCCTTTTCCGCCCCTTCCGCCCCTTCCGCCCTTCCGCCCTTCCGCCCCTTCCGCCCCTTCCGCCCCTTCCGCCACTTCCGCCCTTTCCGCCCTTTCCGCCCTTTCCGCCTTTTCCGCCCTTTCCGCCCTTTCCGCCCCTTCCGCCTTTTCCGCCCTTTCCGCCCTTCCGCCCTTCCGCCCCTTCCGCCCCTTCCGCCCTTCCGCCCCTTCCGCCCCTTCCGCCCCTTCCGCCCCTTCCGCCCTTTCCGCCCCTTCCGCCCCTTCCGCCCCTTCCGACCCTTCCGCCCCTTCCGCCCTTCCGCCCCTTCCGCCCTTCCGCCCCTTCCGCCCCTTCCGCCCCTTCCGCCCTTCCGCCCTTCCGCCCCTTCCGCCCCTTCCGCCCCTTCCGCCCCTTCCGCCCCTTCCGCCCTTCCGCCCCTTCCGCCCCTTCCGCCCTTCCGCCCCTTCCGCCCTTCCGCCCCTTCCGCCCCTTCCGCCCCTTCCGCCCCTTCCGCCCCTTCCGCCTTTTCCGCCCTTTCCGCCCTTCCGCCCTTCCGCCCCTTCCGCCCCTTCCGCCCTTCCGCCCCTTCCGCCCCTTCCGCCCCTTCCGCCCCTTCCGCCCTTTCCGCCCCTTCCGCCCCTTCCGCCCTTTCCGCCCTTTCCGCCCTTCCGCCCCTTCCGCCCCTTCCGCCCTTCCGCCCTTCCGCCCCTTCCGCCCCTTCCGCCCTTTCCGCCCTTCCGCCCCTTCCGCCCCTTCCGCCCTTCCGCCCCTTCCGCCCCTTCCGCCCTTTCCGCCCTTTCCGCCCTTTCCGCCCTTCCGCCCCTTCCGCCCCTTCCGCCCCTTCCGCCCCTTCCGCCCTTTCCGCCCTTCCGCCCCTTCCGCCCCTTCCGCCCCTTCCGCCCTTCCGCCCCTTCCGCCCCTTCCGCCCTTTCCGCCCTTTCCGCCCTTTCCGCCCTTTCCGCCCTTCCGCCACTTCCGCCACTTCCGCCCTTCCGCCCCTTCCGCCCTTCCGCCCCTTCCGCCCCTTCCACCCTTTCCGCCCTTTCCGCCTTTTCCGCCCTTTCCGCCCTTTCCGCCCTTCCGCCCTTCCGCCCCTTCCGCCCCTTCCGCCCCTTCCGCCCCTTCCGCCCTTTCCGCCCTTTCCGCCCTTTCCGCCCTTCCGCCCTTCCGCCCCTTCCGCCCCTTCCGCCCCTTCCGCCACTTCCGCCCCTTCCGCCCCTTCCGCCACTTCCGCCCCTTCCGCCCTTTCCGCCCCTTCCGCCCTTTCCGCCCCCTCCGCCCCTTCCTCCCCTTCCGCCCCTTCCGCCCTTTCCGCCCCTTCCGCCCCTTCCGCCCTTTCCGCCCTTTCCGCCCTTTCCGCCCTTTCCGCCCTTCCGCCCTTCCGCCACTTCCGCCACTTCTGCCCTTCCGCCCCTTCCGCCCTTCCGCCCCTTCCGCCCCTTCCGCCCCTTCCGCCCTTTCCGCCTTTTCCGCCCCTTCCGCCCCTTCCGCCCTTCCGCCCTTCCGCCCCTTCCGCCCCTTCCGCCCCTTCCGCCACTTCCGCCCTTTCCGCCCTTTCCGCCCTTTCCGCCTTTTCCGCCCTTTCCGCCCTTTCCGCCCTTTCCGCCTTTTCCGCCCTTTCCGCCCTTTCCGCCCTTCCGCCCTTCCGCCCCTTCCGCCCCTTCCGCCCCTTCCGCCACTTCCGCCCTTTCCGCCCTTTCCGCCCTTTCCGCCCGTCCGCCCTTCCGCCCCTTCCGCCCCTTCCGCCCCTTCCGCCCTTCCGCCCCTTCCGCCCCTTCCGCCCCTTCCGCCCCTTCCGCCCCTTCCGCCCTTCCGCCCCTTCCGCCCTTCCGCCCCTTCCGCCCCTTCCGCCCCTTCCGCCCCTTCCGCCCCTTCCGCCCTTTCCGCCCTTCCGCCCTTCCGCCCCTTCCGCCCCTTCCGCCCTTCCGCCCCTTCCGCCCCTTCCGACCCTTCCGCCCCTTCCGCCCTTCCGCCCCTTCCGCCCTTCCGCCCCTTCCGCCCCTTCCGCCCCTTCCGCCCTTCCGCCCCTTCCGCCCCTTCCGCCCCTTCCGCCCCTTCCGCCCTTCCGCCCTTTCCGCCCTTTCCGCCCTTTCCGCCCTTCCGCCCCTTCCGCCCCTTCCGCCCTTCCGCCCTTCCGCCCTTCCGCCCTTTCCGCCCTTTCCGCCCCTTCCGCCCCTTCCGCCCCTTCCGCCCCTTCCGCCCTTTCCGCCCTTTCCGCCCTTCCGCCCTTTCCGCCCCTTCCGCCCCTTCCGCCCCTTCCGCCCCTTCCGCCCTTTCCGCCCCTTCCGCCCTTTCCGCCCTTTCCGCCCTTCCGCCCTTCCGCCCTTCCGCCCTTCCGCCCCTTCCGCCCCTTCCGCCCTTCCGCCCCTTCCGCCCCTTCCGCCCCTTCCGCCCCTTCCGCCCTTTCCGCCCCTTCCGCCCCTTCCGCCCTTCCGCCCCTTCCGCCCTTCCGCCCTTCCGCCCCTTCCGCCCCTTCCGCCCCTTCCGCCCTTCCGCCCTTCCGCCCCTTCCGCCCCTTCCGCCCTTTCCGCCCTTCCGCCCCTTCCGCCCCTTCCGCCCCTTCCGCCCCTTCCGCCCCTTCCGCCCTTCCGCCCTTCCGCCCCTTCCGCCCCTTCCGCCCTTTCCGCCCTTCCGCCCTTCCGCCCCTTCCGCCCCTTCCGCCCCTTCCGCCCCTTCCGCCCTTTCCGCCCTTCCGCCCCTTCCGCCCCTTCCGCCCCTTCCGCCACTTCCGCCCCTTCCGCCACTTCCGCCCCTTCCGCCCTTCCGCCCCTTCCGCCCTTCCGCCCCTTCCGCCCCTTCCGCCCCTTCCGCCCTTTCCGCCCTTCCGCCCCTTCCGCCCTTTCCGCCCTTTCCGCCCTTTCCGCCCTTTCCGCCCTTCCGCCCTTCGGCCACTTCCGCCACTTCTGCCGTTCCGCCCCTTCCGCCCTTCCGCCCCTTCCGCCCCTTCCGCCCCTTCCGCCCTTTCCGCCTTTTCCGCCCCTTCCGCCCCTTCCGCCCTTCCGCCCCTTCCGCCCCTTCCGCCCCTTCCGCCACTTCCGCCCTTTCCGCCCTTTCCGCCCTTTCCGCCTTTTCCGCCCTTTCCGCCCTTTCCGCCCTTTCCGCCTTTTCCGCCCTTTCCGCCCTTTCCGCCCTTCCGCCCTTCCGCCCCTTCCGCCCCTTCCGCCCCTTCCGCCACTTCCGCCCTTTCCGCCCTTTCCGCCCTTTCCGCCCGTCCGCCCTTCCGCCCCTTCCGCCCCTTCCGCCCCTTCCGCCCCTTCCGCCCTTCCGCCCCTTCCGCCCTTCCGCCCCTTCCGCCCCTTCCGCCCCTTCCGCCCCTTCCGCCTTTTCCGCCCTTTCCGCCCTTCCGCCCTTCCGCCCTTCCGCCCCTTCCGCCCCTTCCGCCCTTCCGCCCCTTCCGCCCCTTCCGCCCCTTCCGCCCCTTCCGCCCTTTCCGCCCCTTCCGCCCCTTCCGCCCCTTCCGACCCTTCCGCCCCTTCCGCCCTTCCGCCCCTTCCGCCCTTCCGCCCCTTCCGCCCCTTCCGCCCCTTCCGCCCTTCCGCCCTTCCGCCCCTTCCGCCCCTTCCGCCCCTTCCGCCCTTCCGCCCTTTCCGCCCTTTCCGCCCTTCCGCCCCTTCCGCCCCTTCCGCCCTTCCGCCCTTCCGCCCCTTCCGCCCTTTCCGCCCTTTCCGCCCTTTCCGCCCCTTCCGCCCCTTCCGCCCCTTCCGCCCCTTCCGCCCTTTCCGCCCTTCCGCCCCTTCCGCCCTTTCCGCCCCTTCCGCCACTTCCGCCCTTTCCGCCCTTCCGCCCTTCCGCCCTTCCGCCCTTCCGCCCTTCCGCCCCTTCCGCCCTTCCGCCCTTCCGCCCCTTCCGCCCTTTCCGCCCTTTCCGCCCTTTCCGCCCCTTCCGCCCCTTCCGCCCCTTCCGCCCCTTCCGCCCTTTCCGCCCCTTCCGCCCTTTCCGCCCTTTCCGCCCTTCCGCCCTTCCGCCCCTTCCGCCCCTTCCGCCCCTTCCGCCCTTCCGCCCCTTCCGCCCCTTCCGCCCTTCCGCCCCTTCCGCCCCTTCCGCCCCTTCCGCCCCTTCCGCCCTTTCCGCCCCTTCCGCCCTTTCCGCCCTTTCCGCCCTTCCGCCCTTCCGCCCTTCCGCCCTTTCCGCCCTTCCGCCCTTTCCGCCCCTTCCGCCCCTTCCGCCCTTCCGCCCCTTCCGCCCTTCCGCCCTTCCGCCCCTTCCGCCCCTTCCGCCCCTTCCGCCCTTCCGCCCTTCCGCCCCTTCCGCCCCTTCCGCCCCTTCCGCCCCTTCCGCCCTTTCCGCCCTTCCGCCCCTTCCGCCCCTTCCGCCCCTTCCGCCACTTCCGCCCCTTCCGCCACTTCCGCCCCTTCCGCCCTTCCGCCCCTTCCGCCCTTCGGCCCTTCCGCCCCTTCCGCCCCTTCCGCCCCTTCCGCCCTTCCGCCCCTTCCGCCACTTCCGCCCTTCCGCCCCTTCCGCCCTTCCGCCCTTCCGCCCCTTCCGCCCCTTCCGCCCCTTCCGCCCTTCCGCCCTTTCCGCCCTTTCCGCCCTTTCCGCCCTTTCCGCCCTTCCGCCCCTTCCGCCCCTTCCGCCCTTCCGCCCTTCCGCCCCTTCCGCCCTTTCCGCCCTTTCCGCCCCTTCCGCCCCTTCCGCCCCTTCCGCCCCTTCCGCCCTTCCGCCCTTCCGCCCCTTCCGCCCCTTCCGCCCCTTCCGCCCTTCCGCCCCTTCCGCCCCTTCCGCCACTTCCGCCCCTTCCGCCCTTCCGCCCCTTCCGCCCTTCCGCCCCTTCCGCCCCTTCCGCCCTTTCCGCCCTTTCCGCCCTTTCCGCCCTTTCCGCCCTTTCCGCCCTTCCGCCCCTTCCGCCCCTTCCGCCCTTCCGCCCTTCCGCCCCTTCCGCCCTTTCCGCCCTTTCCGCCCTTTCCGCCCCTTCCGCCCCTTCCGCCCCTTCCGCCCTTTCCGCCCCTTCCGCCCTTTCCGCCCTTTCCGCCCTTCCGCCCTTCCGCCCTTCCGCCCCTTCCGCCCCTTCCGCCCTTCCGCCCCTTCCGCCCCTTCCGCCCCTTCCGCCCTTTCCGCCCCTTCCGCCCCTTCCGCCCTTCCGCCCCTTCCGCCCTTCCGCCCTTCCGCCCCTTCCGCCCTTTCCGCCCCTTCCGCCCTTTCCGCCCTTTCCGCCCTTCCGCCCTTCCGTCCTTTGCGCCCTTCCGCCCTTCCGCCCTTCCGCCCTTCCGCCCCTTCCGCCCTTTCCGCCCCTTCCGCCCTTTCCGCCCTTTCCGCCCTTCCGCCCTTCCGCCCTTTCCGCCCTTCCGCCCTTTCCGCCCCTTCCGCCCTTTCCGCCCCTTCCGCCCTTTCCGCCCTTTCCGCCCTTCCGCCCTTCCGCCCTTTCCGCCCTTCCGCCCTTCCGCCCTTCCGCCCTTCCGCCCTTCCGCCCCTTCCGCCCCTTCCGCCCTTCCGCCCCTTCCGCCCCTTCCGCCCCTTCCGCCCCTTCCGCCCTTTCCGCCCTTTCCGCCCCTTCCGCCCTTTCCGCCCTTTCCGCCCCTTCCGTCCCTTCCGCCCCTTCCGCCCCTTCCGCCCTTTCCGCCCCTTCCGCCCCTTCCGCCCCTTCCGCCCTTTCCGCCCTTTCCGCCCTTCCGCCCTTCCGCCCTTCCGCCCTTCCGCCCCTTCCGCCCCTTCCGCCCCTTCCGCCCCTTCCGCCACTTCCGCCCTTTCCGCCCTTTCCGCCCTTTCCGCCCGTCCGCCCTTCCGCCCCTTCCGCCCCTTCCGCCCCTTCCGCCCTTCCGCCCCTTCCGCCCCTTCCGCCCCTTCCGCCCCTTCCGCCCCTTCCGCCCTTCCGCCCCTTCCGCCCCTTCCGCCCCTTCCGCCCCTTCCGCCCCTTCCGCCCTTTCCGCCCTTCCGCCCTTCCGCCCCTTCCGCCCCTTCCGCCCTTCCGCCCCTTCCGCCCCTTCCGACCCTTCCGCCCCTTCCGCCCTTCCGCCCCTTCCGCCCTTCCGCCCCTTCCGCCCCTTCCGCCCCTTCCGCCCTTCCGCCCTTCCGCCCCTTCCGCCCCTTCCGCCCCTTCCGCCCCTTCCGCCCTTCCGCCCTTTCCGCCCTTTCCGCCCTTTCCGCCCTTCCGCCCCTTCCGCCCCTTCCGCCCTTCCGCCCTTCCGCCCCTTCCGCCCTTTCCGCCCTTTCCGCCCTTTCCGCCCCTTCCGCCCCTTCCGCCCCTTCCGCCCCTTCCGCCCTTTCCGCCCTTTCCGCCCTTCCGCCCTTTCCGCCCCTTCCGCCCCTTCCGCCCCTTCCGCCCCTTCCGCCCTTTCCGCCCCTTCCGCCCTTTCCGCCCTTTCCGCCCTTCCGCCCTTCCGCCCTTCCGCCCTTCCGCCCCTTCCGCCCCTTCCGCCCTTCCGCCCCTTCCGCCCCTTCCGCCCCTTCCGCCCCTTCCGCCCTTTCCGCCCCTTCCGCCCCTTCCGCCCTTCCGCCCCTTCCGCCCTTCCGCCCTTCCGCCCCTTCCGCCCCTTCCGCCCCTTCCGCCCTTCCGCCCTTCCGCCCCTTCCGCCCCTTCCGCCCTTTCCGCCCTTCCGCCCCTTCCGCCCCTTCCGCCCCTTCCGCCCCTTCCGCCCCTTCCGCCCTTCCGCCCTTCCGCCCCTTCCGCCCCTTCCGCCCTTTCCGCCCTTCCGCCCTTCCGCCCCTTCCGCCCCTTCCGCCCCTTCCGCCCCTTCCGCCCTTTCCGCCCTTCCGCCCCTTCCGCCCCTTCCGCCCCTTCCGCCACTTCCGCCCCTTCCGCCACTTCCGCCCCTTCCGCCCTTCCGCCCCTTCCGCCCTTCCGCCCCTTCCGCCCCTTCCGCCCCTTCCGCCCTTTCCGCCCCTTCCGCCCCTTCCGCCCTTTCCGCCCTTTCCGCCCTTTCCGCCCTTTCCGCCCTTCCGCCCTTCCGCCACTTCCGCCACTTCTGCCGTTCCGCCCCTTCCGCCCTTCCGCCCCTTCCGCCCCTTCCGCCCCTTCCGCCCTTTCCGCCTTTTCCGCCCCTTCCGCCCCTTCCGCCCTTCCGCCCTTCCGCCCCTTCCGCCCCTTCCGCCCCTTCCGCCACTTCCGCCCTTTCCGCCCTTTCCGCCCTTTCCGCCTTTTCCGCCCTTTCCGCCCTTTCCGCCCTTTCCGCCTTTTCCGCCCTTTCCGCCCTTTCCGCCCTTCCGCCCTTCCGCCCCTTCCGCCCCTTCCGCCCCTTCCGCCACTTCCGCCCTTTCCGCCCTTTCCGCCCTTTCCGCCCGTCCGCCCTTCCGCCCCTTCCGCCCCTTCCGCCCCTTCCGCCCCTTCCGCCCTTCCGCCCCTTCCGCCCTTCCGCCCCTTCCGCCCCTTCCGCCCCTTCCGCCCCTTCCGCCCCTTCCGCCTTTTCCGCCCTTTCCGCCCTTCCGCCCTTCCGCCCTTCCGCCCCTTCCGCCCCTTCCGCCCTTCCGCCCCTTCCGCCCCTTCCGCCCCTTCCGCCCCTTCCGCCCTTTCCGCCCCTTCCGCCCCTTCCGCCCCTTCCGACCCTTCCGCCCCTTCCGCCCTTCCGCCCCTTCCGCCCTTCCGCCCCTTCCGCCCCTTCCGCCCCTTCCGCCCTTCCGCCCTTCCGCCCCTTCCGCCCCTTCCGCCCCTTCCGCCCTTCCGCCCTTTCCGCCCTTTCCGCCCTTCCGCCCCTTCCGCCCCTTCCGCCCTTCCGCCCTTCCGCCCCTTCCGCCCTTTCCGCCCTTTCCGCCCTTTCCGCCCCTTCCGCCCCTTCCGCCCCTTCCGCCCCTTCCGCCCTTTCCGCCCTTCCGCCCCTTCCGCCCTTTCCGCCCCTTCCGCCCCTTCCGCCCTTTCCGCCCTTCCGCCCTTCCGCCCTTCCGCCCTTCCGCCCTTCCGCCCCTTCCGCCCTTCCGCCCTTCCGCCCCTTCCGCCCTTTCCGCCCTTTCCGCCCTTTCCGCCCCTTCCGCCCCTTCCGCCCCTTCCGCCCTTTCCGCCCCTTCCGCCCTTTCCGCCCTTTCCGCCCTTCCGCCCTTCCGCCCCTTCCGCCCCTTCCGCCCCTTCCGCCCTTCCGCCCCTTCCGCCCCTTCCGCCCTTCCGCCCCTTCCGCCCCTTCCGCCCCTTCCGCCCCTTCCGCCCTTTCCGCCCCTTCCGCCCTTTCCGCCCTTTCCGCCCTTCCGCCCTTCCGCCCTTTCCGCCCTTCCGCCCCTTCCGCCCCTTCCGCCCCTTCCGCCCTTCCGCCCCTTCCGCCCCTTCCGCCACTTCCGCCCTTCCGCCCTTCCGCCCTTCCGCCCTTCCGCCCCTTCCGCCCCTTCCGCCCCTTCCGCGCTTTCCGCCCTTTCCGCCCTTTCCGCCCTTTCCGCCCTTTCCGCCCTTCCGCCCCTTCCGCCCCTTCCGCCCTTTCCGCCCCTTCCGCCCCTTCCGCCCTTCCGCCCCTTCCGCCCTTCCGCCCTTCCGCCCCTTCCGCCCCTTCCGCCCCTTCCGCCCTTCCGCCCTTCCGCCCCTTCCGCCCTTCCGCCCCTTCCGCCCCTTCCGCCCTTTCCGCCCTTCCGCCCCTTCCGCCCCTTCCGCCCCTTCCGCCACTTCCGCCCCTTCCGCCACTTCCGCCCCTTCCGCCCTTCCGCCCCTTCCGCCCTTCGGCCCTTCCGCCCCTTCCGCCCCTTCCGCCCCTTCCGCCCTTCCGCCCCTTCCGCCACTTCCGCCCTTCCGCCCCTTCCGCCCTTCCGCCCTTCCGCCCCTTCCGCCCCTTCCGCCCCTTCCGCCCTTCCGCCCTTTCCGCCCTTTCCGCCCTTTCCGCCCTTTCCGCCCTTCCGCCCCTTCCGCCCCTTCCGCCCTTCCGCCCTTCCGCCCCTTCCCGCCCTTTCCGCCCTTTCCGCCCCTTCCGCCCCTTCCGCCCTTCCGCCCCTTCCGCCCTTTCCGCCCTTTCCGCCCCTTCCGCCCCTTCCGCCCCTTCCGCCCCTTCCGCCCTTTCCGCCCCTTCCGCCCTTTCCGCCCTTTCCGCCCTTCCGCCCTTCCGCCCTTCCGCCCCTTCCGCCCCTTCCGCCCCTTCCGCCCTTCCACCCCTTCCGCCCCTTCCGCCCTTTCCGCCCTTTCCGCCCCTTCCGCCCCTTCCGCCCCTTCCGCCCTTCCGCCCTTCCGCCCCTTCCGCCCCTTCCGCCCCTTCCGCCCCTTCCGCCCCTTCCGCCCCTTCCGCCACTTCCGCCCCTTCCGCCCTTCCGCCCCTTCCGCCCTTCCGCCCCTTCCGCCCCTTCCGCCCTTTCCGCCCTTTCCGCCCTTTCCGCCCTTTCCGCCCTTTCCGCCCTTCCGCCCCTTCCGCCCCTTCCGCCCTTCCGCCCTTCCGCCCCTTCCGCCCTTTCCGCCCTTTCCGCCCTTTCCGCCCCTTCCGCCCCTTCCGCCCCTTCCGCCCTTTCCGCCCCTTCCGCCCTTTCCGCCCTTTCCGCCCTTCCGCCCTTCCGCCCTTCCGCCCCTTCCGCCCCTTCCGCCCTTCCGCCCCTTCCGCCCCTTCCGCCCCTTCCGCCCTTTCCGCCCCTTCCGCCCCTTCCGCCCTTCCGCCCCTTCCGCCCTTCCGCCCTTCCGCCCCTTCCGCCCTTTCCGCCCCTTCCGCCCTTTCCGCCCTTTCCGCCCTTCCGCCCTTCCGTCCTTTGCGCCCTTCCGCCCTTCCGCCCTTCCGCCCTTCCGCCCCTTCCGCCCTTTCCGCCCCTTCCGCCCTTTCCGCCCTTTCCGCCCTTCCGCCCTTCCGCCCTTTCCGCCCTTCCGCCCTTTCCGCCCCTTCCGCCCTTTCCGCCCCTTCCGCCCTTTCCGCCCTTTCCGCCCTTCCGCCCTTCCGCCCTTTCCGCCCTTCCGCCCTTCCGCCCTTCCGCCCTTCCGCCCTTCCGCCCCTTCCGCCCCTTCCGCCCTTCCGCCCCTTCCGCCCCTTCCGCCCCTTCCGCCCTTTCCGCCCTTTCCGCCCCTTCCGCCCTTCCGCCCTTTCCGCCCCTTCCGTCCCTTCCGCCCCTTCCGCCTTCCGCCCTTCCGCCCTTTCCGCCCCTTCCGCCCCTTCCGCCCTTCCGCCCTTCCGCCCTTTCCGCCCTTCCGCCCTTCCGCCCTTCCGCCCTTCCGCCCCTTCCGCCCCTTCCGCCCCTTCCGCCCTTCCGCCCCTTCCGCCCCTTCCGCCCCTTCCGCCCCTTCCGCCCTTCCGCCCCTTCCGCCCTTCCGCCCCTTCCGCCCCTTCCGCCCTTTCCGCCCCTTCCGCCCCTTCCGCCCCTTCCGCCCTTTCCGCCCTTTCCGCCCTTCCGCCCTTCCGCCCTTCCGCCCTTCCGCCCCTTCCGCCCCTTCCGCCCCTTCCGCCCTTCCGCCCCTTCCGCCCCTTCCGCCCCTTTTGCCCTTCCGCCCCTTCCGCCCCTTCCGCCCTTTCCGCCCTTTCCGCCCCTTCCGCCCCTTCCGCCCCTTCCGCCCTTCCGCCCTTCCGCCCCTTCCGCCCCTTCCGCCCCTTCCGCCCTTCCGCCCCTTCCGCCCCTTCCGCCACTTCCGCCCCTTCCGCCCTTCCGCCCCTTCCGCCCTTCCGCCCCTTCCGCCCCTTCCGCCCTTTCCGCCCTTTCCGCCCTTTCCGCCCTTTCCGCCCTTTCCGCCCTTCCGCCCCTTCCGCCCCTTCCGCCCTTCCGCCCTTCCGCCCCTTCCGCCCTTTCCGCCCTTTCCGCCCCTTCCGCCCCTTCCGCCCCTTCCGCCCTTTCCGCCCCTTCCGCCCTTTCCGCCCTTTCCGCCCTTCCGCCCTTCCGCCCTTCCGCCCCTTCCGCCCCTTCCGCCCTTCCGCCCCTTCCGCCCCTTCCGCCCCTTCCGCCCTTCCGCCCCTTCCGCCCCTTCCGCCCTTCCGCCCCTTCCGCCCTTCCGCCCTTCCGCCCCTTCCGCCCTTTCCGCCCCTTCCGCCCTTTCCGCCCTTTCCGCCCTTCCGCCCTTCCGTCCTTTGCGCCCTTCCGCCCTTCCGCCCTTCCGCCCGCCCCTTCCGCCCTTTCCGCCCCTTCCGCCCTTTCCGCCCTTTCCGCCCTTCCGCCCTTCCGCCCTTTCCGCCCTTCCGCCCTTTCCGCCCCTTCCGCCCTTTCCGCCCCTTCCGCCCTTTCCGCCCTTTCCGCCCTTCCGCCCTTCCGCCCTTTCCGCCCTTCCGCCCTTTCCGCCCCTTCCGCCCTTTCCGCCCTTTCCGCCCTTCCGCCCTTCCGCCCTTTCCGCCCTTCCGCCCTTCCGCCCTTCCGCCCTTCCGCCCCTTCCGCCCCTTCCGCCCTTCCGCCCCTTCCGC
Organism: Dromaius novaehollandiae; assembly: GCF_036370855.1. NCBI lineage: Eukaryota > Metazoa > Chordata > Aves > Casuariiformes > Dromaiidae > Dromaius > Dromaius novaehollandiae. The sequence continues at coordinate 23,650 of NW_026991311.1, forward strand.
CCCTTCCGCCCCTTCCGCCCCTTCCGCCCTTTCCGCCCTTTCCGCCCCTTCCGCCCTTTCCGCCCTTTCCGCCCCTTCCGTCCCTTCCGCCCCTTCCGCCCCTTCCGCCCTTTCCGCCCCTTCCGCCCCTTCCGCCCCTTCCGCCCTTTCCGCCCTTTCCGCCCTTCCGCCCTTCCGCCCTTCCGCCCTTCCGCCCCTTCCGCCCCTTCCGCCCCTTCCGCCCTTCCGCCCCTTCCGCCCCTTCCGCCCCTTCCGCCCTTTCCGCCTTTTCCGCCCTTTCCGCCCTTTCCGCCCTTTCCGCCCTTTCCGCCCCTTCCGCCCCTTCCGCCCCTTCCGCCACTTCCGCCCTTTCCGCCCTTTCCGCCCTTTCCGCCCTTCCGCCCTTCCGCCCTTCCGCCCCTTCCGCCCCTTCCGCCCCTTCCGCCCTTCCGCCCTTTCCGCCCTTTCCGCCCTTTCCGCCCTTCCGCCCCTTCCGCCCCTTCCGCCCTTTCCGCCCCTTCCGCCCCTTCCGCCCCTTCCGCCCCTTCCGCCCTTCCGCCCTTCCGCCCCTTCCGCCCCTTCCGCCCCTTCCGCCCCTTCCGCCCCTTCCGCCCTTTCCGCCCCTTCCACCCTTTCCGCCCCTTCCGCCCCTTCCGCCCTTCCGCCCTTTCCGCCCCTTCCGCCCTTTCCGCCCCTTCCGCCCCTTCCGCCCCTTCCGCCCTTTCCGCCTTTTCCGCCCTTTCCGCCCTTTCCGCCCTTTCCGCCCTTTCCGCCCTTCCGCCCCTTCCGCCCCTTCCGCCCCTTCCGCCCTTTCCGCCCTTTCCGCCCTTCCGCCCTTCCGCCCCTTCCGCCCCTTCCGCCCCTTCCGCCCTTCCGCCACTTCCGCCACTTCCGCCCCTTCCGCCCCTTCCGCCCTTCCGCCCCTTCCGCCCTTCCGCCCTTCCGCCCCTTCCGCCCCTTCCGCCCCTTCCGCCCTTCCGCCCTTTCCGCCCTTTCCGCCCTTTCCGCCCTTCCGCCCCTTCCGCCCCTTCCGCCCTTTCCGCCCTTTCCGCCCTTTCCGCCCCTTCCGCCCCTTCCGCCCCTTCCGCCCTTCCGCCCCTTCCGCCCTTTCCGCCCTTTCCGCCCTTCCGCCCTTCCGCCCTTCCGCCCTTCCGCCCCTTCCGCCCCTTCCGCCCCTTCCGCCCTTCCGCCCCTTCCGCCCCTTCCGCCCCTTCCGCCCCTTCCGCCCTTTCCGCCCCTTCCGCCCCTTCCGCCCTTCCGCCCCTTCCGCCCTTCCGCCCTTCCGCCCCTTCCGCCCCTTCCGCCCCTTCCGCCCTTCCGCCCCTTCCGCCCCTTCCGCCCCTTCCGCCCCTTCCGCCCTTTCCGCCCTTTCCGCCCTTCCGCCCTTCCGCCCCTTCCGCCCCTTCCGCCCCTTCCGCCCTTCCGCCCCTTCCGCCCCTTCCGCCACTTCCGCCCCTTCCGCCCTTCCGCCCCTTCCGCCCTTCCGCCCTTCCGCCCCTTCCGCCCCTTCCGCCCCTTCCGCCCTTCCGCCCTTTCCGCCCTTTCCGCCCCTTCCGCCCTTCCGCCCCTTCCGCCCCTTCCGCCCCTTCCGCCCCTTCCGCCCTTTCCGCCCCTTCCGCCCCTTCCGCCCTTCCGCCCCTTCCGCCCTTCCGCCCCTTCCGCCCCTTCCGCCCTTCCGCCCTTCCGCCCCTTCCGCCCCTTCCGCCCCTTCCGCCCCTTCCGCCCCTTCCGCCCCTTCCACCCTTTCCGCCCCTTCCGCCCCTTCCGCCCTTCCGCCCTTTCCGCCCCTTCCGCCCTTTCCGCCCCTTCCGCCCCTTCCGCCCCTTCCGCCCTTTCCGCCTTTTCCGCCCTTTCCGCCCTTTCCGCCCTTCCGCCCCTTCCGCCCCTTCCGCCCCTTCCGCCCTTTCCGCCCTTTCCGCCCTTCCGCCCTTCCGCCCCTTCCGCCCCTTCCGCCCCTTCCGCCCTTCCGCCCCTTCCGCCCCTTCCGCCCTTCCGCCCTTCCGCCCCTTCCGCCCCTTCCGCCCCTTCCGCCCCTTCCGCCCTTTCCGCCCCTTCCACCCTTTCCGCCCCTTCCGCCCCTTCCGCCCTTCCGCCCTTTCCGCCCCTTCCGCCCTTTCCGCCCCTTCCGCCCCTTCCGCCCCTTCCGCCCTTTCCGCCTTTTCCGCCCTTTCCGCCCTTTCCGCCCTTTCCGCCCTTTCCGCCCTTCCGCCCCTTCCGCCCCTTCCGCCCCTTCCGCCCTTTCCGCCCTTTCCGCCCTTCCGCCCTTCCGCCCCTTCCGCCCCTTCCGCCCCTTCCGCCCTTCCGCCACTTCCGCCACTTCCGCCCCTTCCGCCCCTTCCGCCCTTCCGCCCCTTCCGCCCTTCCGCCCTTCCGCCCCTTCCGCCCCTTCCGCCCCTTCCGCCCTTCCGCCCTTTCCGCCCTTTCCGCCCTTTCCGCCCTTCCGCCCCTTCCGCCCCTTCCGCCCTTTCCGCCCCTTCCGCCCCTTCCGCCCCTTCCGCCCCTTCCGCCCTTTCCGCCCCTTCCGCCCTTTCCGCCCCTTCCGCCCCTTCCGCCCTTCCGCCCTTCCGCCCCTTCCGCCCCTTCCGCCCCTTCCGCCCCTTCCGCCCCTTCCGCCCCTTCCGCCCTTTCCGCCCCTTCCACCCTTTCCGC
>NW_026991312.1:5000-52500 GCF_036370855.1 Dromaius novaehollandiae
CTCCCCCCTTTTCCCCTCCCCCCTTTTCCCCTCCCCCCTTTCCCTCCCCCCTTTCCCTCCCCCCTTTCCCTCCCCCCTTTCCCTCCCCCCTTTCCCTCCCCCCTTTCCCCTGCCCCCCTTTCCCTCCCCCCTTTCCCCTGCCCCCCTTTCCCCTGCCCCCCTTTCCCCTGCCCCCCTTCTCTCTCCCTTCCCTTCCCCTTTCTCTCTCCCTCTCCCCACCCCTTTCTCTCTCCCTCTCCCCACCCCTTTCTCTCTCCCTCTCCCCACCCCTTTCTCTCTCCCTCTCACCACCCTCCCCCCATACTACCCCGTTTCCTCCCTGCATGTGCTTCAGGGCACAGGAAACCTCTCTAAAACACCTGCTCTCTGCTACCCAGCACATCCTGGCATCCTTAACACCCTGCAAGCATTTTGAGAAGCCTCCTTTTTCACAGTGCCACTTCTTTGCTTGCACTGCCAAATTTGGGAGTCTTTCTCACTGGCCTCAAGTTCAGGAGCAGCAATGGGCATCTTGCATACCTGACCCTAGCGCAAGCCCCAGGGCCCTTTGCAGAGCGGGCGTCTGCATGTAATTCCCCAGAATGGGGCTCTGCTTGGAGACCCCCGGAAGCGATTGCTCCCACCAGCCCTCTGCACAGCGGCTCTGTGGCTGTGTGCCGTGGCTTACGCCCTTCTCTGGGATGCTGCTGCCATTGTGGTCTAGGGAGGTCTCGGCCTCACAGCAATCGGGGGCAGAATTGCACAGTTTGGGATGAGCTGCCACAACAGCTCATCAGTACCAAAAGGGAACTCAGGCTTCCCTTCCCCACCTTACCTTATGCTGGGTCTGGAGCCTCCAGAACTGGTCTATGCTGTTTATGTTGCTAAAATGACTAAATGAATGTGAGAATTTGGGGGAGAGAGGGTTAAATTGACTGCTACAGTCAAAAGGCTATTAGGAGTGTCAGAGCTGCTGTAAAACAGTGCCAGGATGCAACTGGGTTGAGGAGGGAGGGGAGGCCGTGGCGCACTCCCCTTTTCTTAGACAGTAAGCCGTGTTGGCTCCCTTGCTTGTGAAGAGCTGTACACTCTACTGCTGAAGGGAGGGAGGGGAGTTAAATTTTCCCTCCCTCTCTGCTGCCCCCCCGCTTTTTGTTTTCAAGGTTGGTTTTAAACTTAATTTTTTCAGCTGGTCTTATGCTATGGCTCCCCAAGAAGCTGCATCAGCATAGCTGAGCAAAGATGATTCACATACAGGGAAGAACAGGATCAGAAAGGGAACAAGAACTGCTGTAGCCACTGTGTCATGTAACTTGATTTTCCTTATGCTCAATTATCTCTGGCATCTGTTTGGAACCTTCCTCAGATAGACAAATATTTGTCTAATTTGCAGGATACTGGTTTGAATGGGAAAGCAGACTACTTAATCTTCTTATGGAATTTATTCTTTTTAGTGACAGAGGATGATTTTCTTTTCCCTGAATAGCTTGTTTTATGGGCAGCTATGATTTTTATGGGTGATTTTTTTTTTTTTGCTTATTTATGCTGAAAATTAAAGAGCAAAATTATATTGCTATTCTTGAAAGCTAATCAGCATTATCTCCTGTGGTATTATGGATACAATCGAGGTCAAACTAACTGGCTGATGCACTGTACCTGGAGATGTGGTTTTACACTGCACTAGTGCAGTGTACTATTGAAAAGGATGGTCCTGGCTTTTCCTGGTCAAATATTCGTAATTGTTCTTTTGTCCCAATGTTAACGGTTAGGAAGACATTAGGACTCGACACGGTGCAGAACAGGAGTGGGACTGTGTGGCCAGACACAGACTATCCCTTTCAGCAGTGGCCCAAGTTTTAGAAATGTTTAAGCTGATTGTAAAAATCTCACTCTCCATCTTGGGATTGATTTGCTGTCCGCTGCCAGGGAAAAAAAAAAAAAAATCATCTGCAGTGCTGATGGCTAGACTGTGCAGAGAAGTTTTTCTTAAGTAGTCAGAGGTGTGTGAACAGAGACCTCTATGTTTTTTTAAAAAAAAAAGAAAAGAAAAAAAAAAGGAAAATAGGAGACACTTGCTAGTAAACAAAACTAGGATGATGAATTGATTACTCTGTTGGTGAAAGACAGTCTAAATTTAGACACTCTCCAAGCACATCCATACATGCAGCATTAGTAACTACAATAAAATTGTTTACTGATCAGTTTGTTAATGCAGACTGAGTAAGCAGCACTCCAAAGCACAAGAGGGAGCTAGTAAAACTTCTGCACCCACCATAATGTCTGGCACTAGCCAACGGACATTAAAATTATGGTGCCAAGGCTTTAGCTGTCCAGGACACGTGCAGTGCTACTTTTCAAGGGTTCAGACAGCGTGTGCAGTGTTTGAGCTCTGTCTATGTGTTCAGCGTTCTTCTATTTAAACACCAAAGAAGAAATTCCACTTTGTTGCCTTTGCAGGGTGCAAATTAACAGCTCTTGGTCATACTTACATAAATCAATGAAAGACCACAGTCTATGAGCACCTACCTATATTTGGTTCTGGTTCAGCTTCTTAGGGCTTGACAAACACTGCTAATAAGCAAAGCCCACCTGTGCTTAAGCAGGTGCTGCCTTGCTGAAGCTGGGAGACAGGAACAGGCGGTTCATTTGCACACCTTAAGATTATAGAGTACCTCAGTGTAGCAGTTCTATCCCTCTGTCTCTGGCCTTAGTCAGGGTTTTGATATTTCTGTATATTGGATAATGTTTTGTAAAACCTAATTGTATTTCCTTTCAGAAACAGCTATTTGCAACTATTTAAACACTGTACTTTTATGTCCTAAGTCTTGTGTCTAAACTGCAGGCATTGGTTTCCTATACATTTATAGATAATGGAAAAATATAGATGGGCTGGGGTTTTTTTGCTGTTGCAATTGTTTCACTAGAGGCAGACTGTTATGAATTAAATTAGTCTTAGCAGTTAAAGCTCTGAAAAGGCCAAAAAATCAGGAAGAGGGCATATGTCAGCCCTTCTGCTGGTATGTGGAAGGTTTCAACAGGCAGACAGAGGTCAACCTTGATGTTTTCATATTTACAGTGACAAGATACATAACACATCTGTTGAGTTTTGTGATCTTGTACTCAGTGCTATTGCTCTAAATCTGTCTTGCAGCTTTTAATGTAACTTAGTTAAAGCCAAGGTGGTTTTAAAATTGATTTTATTTTTCTTCAGGGTAAATTTTGTACTTTTTAAAAAAATTATTTCTGCATTTACCAACCGAGTCATTCTCTCAATGCTGCAGAGGACGCAGCAGGCAGAACAGCGAGCATGCCCACATCACTCTCGCCAGCCAACTGTGCCGGGGAGCTGGAGCTGCTCATGCACTGGGCTGAGGCACAAAGCTGTCTTTGGAAACTTGCAGTTCCAGTTGCCCAACTCTCTCATTCAAGCATCATGTTATCCAGGCACAGACTGGAATGGCAGGGGCAAGGATTGATGTGGGGGGCTGAACTGCCGCCTATGCTGTTAGTTCTGAATAATTTGTAAAAGTGTTCTACATTTTGTAAACTTTTTAATGTGCTAAAACTTGGTTATGAGGTAACATTTGCAAATAAGGGGTAATTTGTGTATTTGTTTTTGTATTTTGGTCCAATTTTTTGTTGTTGCACCCTAAGTCCAGCCAACTGGGCAAATAGTTGTTAAATCTTTATATTGAAACAAATAAATGCATTTTAAGGGATACTGTACAGTTTTGTTATTCTAGACCTACTAGGCACTGTGTGCGTCTTGCGTATGACTTCGTAAAACTAGGTAAGAAAACTGAACTTGGCTTTCCACTTCAATTTGTAATGCTAACAGATTTCTAGGGGGCCTTGAATGTTTGACAGCTAATCACCAATCAGATAAGAATATGGATTCTCCTCTAAGCTGTCTGTAATGCTCGTCTTGGTCTACTCTGCATGTAGCCATTCCTTTAAAAGAGAGCAACGATTATCAGCATTTCTGGATAGTCTAAGCATTCAAGCAGGACTTGTGCCTGTTATCTGGCAATCCCCACAAGAGAAACCTGAGTCTACCTTGCTGACAGATCCTTTAATCATTGCTTAAATACTTCCTGTCCATATCTTATGGATGAAAAGCACAGGAAACAGTATATGATGTCTCTCTGTACTCTCCTTCCACTTCATTATGATGTGACATTTGAAAATAAGGGGTAATTTGTGCACTTGTTTTTGTATTTGCCACAACTTTGGTAGAGAATGTTGTTTATTTCCTGTCCTGTTCTACGTCACTTCACTAGAACAACAGAGAAGAGAACAGAACGTGTACTGAAGATTTCAGCCTAAAACTTTGTCCAGAAAACTACTCGAAGGTACTTGAACTGAAGTTCCATCTCTAATGCACTTCACAAATGTTTCTGGCAGTAATTAAAGGACCTTTAGGTATACTGCAAGTGTTGTGACCCAGTCCATCTCAGACCAGCAAGCATGTAATTGTGTAAGTTTCCTGGCAAATACCGTTCCTGGAAAGAGAAAATATTGAATATGCCCACCTTTCTGACTGGAGTTTATTATATGTGCGTTGCAGGAGGTTTTCACCAGTCTGGGAGCAGAATCAATACCACAGCTTCATTTCTCTAACAATGCTTAAAGCAGAATCATTATACTAGACTTCTGCCTAAGCATCAAGTGCTTTATGGAAACCTGAGCAATTTCTTTTTCACTTGCCACTGCTAGTTATTCTCTAAATCTCTCTGCAACTCTAATCATTAAGTCAGCCTTTCACTGTTTAATACCAACAATGTAGGTAAGTTGTCAGCTCTGAAGCATCCTTAATGCTCAGTGTTAGTTTCTTTTCAGTGTAATACTACATAGCAGGCTGAAGGAGCAAGAAGAGCAGGGAACTTTTGCTGGAAGTTTCACTAAGTTTACACCTCAGTGAACTATGAGTTCTAGGTAGATGTTACCAATTTCAGACTAATGATACCAAATCTGTAAAATGCTAAAATGACAGTCTAAGCTATTTGCTTAAGTAGCTTTTTCCTGCAGAGTTAAATTTTATCTTCCACATAGAGGCTTCAAGCAAGTGGAGTAACATCTGTATCAATCCTCAACATCTGAAGATTACATGGATTTTTTAGTTATTTATTTTTTTAAGAATTTGCACCTATGGACAGGAGACACAAATCTTAGATTAGTCAAAGGCAAAAACATGCGCAGGGGCACCTTAAAATTTTCTGCTTTGTCTCAATAATTGTCTTACAGAGGGAGTACGTTCCCTTTCACTCATACTCAACAGAAAATGTCTCTCAGTGCAACAGACATTTAATTCAGGAAACACGGTTTTAGAAGTCAGTTTTCCCTCTGTCTTGGGAACTGTGTTTTGTCATCAGCACAGCTGGATGGGGGCTTTGCTGCCTCACAGGAGCACACGCCTTCCTCCCTCCTCAAACAAACATCCCTTCAGCATGAGCATAGCTGTCCACGCCGGGGGGAGGAGGATGGCCAAGCCTTCCTCCCCTCCTGCCAGGCACCCCAGGAAGCTCTGCCACCAAGCCAGAGTTACTGTAGGGACACTGAAAACCAGTGCTGACAGTTACAGCTGTTGAACTAATGGTTCTGGTACGCTGTTCTCACTGGATCTCCTTCCCAAATAAAAACTTAAAAATGGCCATACTGCCTTAGACTAAAAGTTTTGGGGGAAGGGAAAAAATTTCCTTCCCTGGCCCACCATACATTGAAGGAACCCCGTAAGTTAACGAAAAATCCAAACGATCACTTTTTTTCTGTAAAATGGGGTCAACATTGTTATGGAAATTAGGCTTGTCGGCCACCATAACAGGGCCCGACCCTAGGTTGCCGCAGAAAAGTTCAGAGCCAAAACAAAACAAATTAAATAATTAAATTTTAATGACGCGTGTGCAATAATTACAGCTCAAGCTGGGTGCCTCCAAAGAGGGACCCTAACATAAACAAATCCTGGGCAATTACAGTTTTTTCAACTTACATTTCCCACCCCTCACGCGGTAGTTAGACCAATAGTAATTTTTTGGTCTGGGGTCTCCTGCTCCTCATTGGGTCTCATCGTCATTCTGAGGTAAGCTGTTTTTCTCCTTATTTTTGTTTTTTGCGGTCTCTGATGACGGTTGTACCTCTGTTTTTGTTGGGTCTTACTGTTGTGTCTCAAGGTCCTGAGGAGGAGGAGGAGGTGATTCTAAAGCATAACAATTATCACTGCCCCAGCAGTGAGCTAAGGCTTTGTCCCTCAAGGTCCTAATGCCCTGCACTGGTCTTATTTCAAAGCCTTGACACCCTCCCTTTCGGAGTGTGAGACGCAGGAATGCAGACCGCTTGTAACTTCCTTAGCTTCCTAGCTTGAACCAGCTCTGAGGCCCTTTTCTTACTGGACTAAGTAAAAGTTCATTATTTTATCTAAGTGCGGCCTAAGGCTTCAGCAAATTTAGCGCCTCATGCTAAGCAAGTTTCATAGAAGTTGTGCTAAGCGGCTACCTCTAGACAGTTTCGGTTCGCTATTCTTTAACAACATGACTAATGTACCCATTAGCTGGACACGACATGAAATAAATCGCTCATGGCAACGCAAACCTTGATATTCTTTAAAATTACACCTTCTACTATGAGATTAATATGAAGAAAGTATACTGAAATTATTTCCTTGAAGATATTATTTGACATAAATTTTGCTGCATGAATTCATTTTTCAACTTAGTACTATTTATCCTGTTGAATAATGTTCCTATTGTAGCGCGGGGAAGCGTATTGGTCACACCAGTGTAACTGGTTCTGCAACCAAGCTGCGTTCTGTGAAAGTCAGAACCACTTCCACCTCTCAGAGAGGAAGAGGCCCAATGCTGGACATAATTCAGTGTTTAAAGTTAGACATAAAAAGTACAAAACTGGACCTGAAATGCTGATATAAGTTGGAGTGTTCAGTGACTCACTTCTGAATTAGACTGCAAGCTGCACCTGTCCAGTTTGTTCCTACAGTAGGCAAAATGAAAAGACTGAGTTAATCTCAGAGAAATATTCCTAACGTCATTAGCATCTAAAACACCAATTTCAAATGTTCCAATAAAAACAAACAAAAAAACTGACCAAGCCACACAATTAAGCAGAGAAACATAAAAAGAAATGGTGATTCTTTTTCCTTATTTTATTGGATAAATGATTTAAAAGGTAATAACAATAGTGTTAAAACTACTACAATATCTTTCCACAGCCATATCTCACAGACCCACAGATAACCTTCTATATAATCATTTTTTGCTTTTTCCTCATTTTTATCTTTTAAGCCATACTTATATTAAAATGCCCATTTCAACAGTTTCTTCACACTAATAGCAATTAAATGTGGAAGGAAGGAGGATCTAGTTATAAAGGAAGGGGTTTCAGGTAATCTGTGATATTATTGTAATCAATCAAGTTGCTAAGGAAGGAAGGAAAAGAGAGAGGCCTTACAAGCTACTCCAGGTAGCTTTAAGCCTATTGTGTGTCACCGTTGCATTACAGATAACTCAGGATGCTGGTGAACAATTCAAAGTAGTTTTTTGGTAACATATAAAACACTAAAATAACTTAGAAACTAGATCCAAATATTTTGAAAAGAATCAACTTTGATATACAAAAACAGTCATAAGTTGTTACAAAAGTTTCAAACAAAAGTTTGTTTTCTCAGTGCGTTTATGTACCAGCGCAATTACTGGGTCCAGAGCAAAGAAAGAGGTTTTTATTCTTTACTTTTTCTTTAACAGTAATAAAAAATGAGGAAAACATATCTTTGTATATAAAGAATCATCGCTGGTCTTAAGAATAAATGTAACCAGAAACCCTTAAATCTGAGAGGCACACTTTGGGTTTCCTTTTTTTCTATTTTTTTCTTTTTTTTCTTTTTTTTTCCAACATAAAAGGAAAGTCACCAGTTTATTTAAATGGAGTAGCTACTCAGACGCCCCAAATAAACTTAATTCAATTAACATCACTAGCAAAAATCAGTTAGAAACTGTACAAAAATAAAAAAGTTAATACATTTAATCCTGCAGGGATTTTATAAGGACTGGAAGGCAGGCTTTAGGAGCAGCATTTGGGCATGGCTGGAGGCTTCTTTGGTTCGATCTAACACACACAAGAGATGTAACCTACTCCAGGCAACAATTTTAAAACCCCGCACATTTGAAGACAAGTAAGGAGGTCCATATACAAACGTCAGGGTGTGCCAGTGGATTGGACTGTCTCGATTAAACAGCAGTATATCTGAGGTGAGAACTCGAGCGTGCCCTCCCCCTGCCACCAGCAGCAGCGGGGCGGAGATGGTGGGACGTCAGTGCTACAGCAGTCGGGGCAGAAGGCGGCCGCTTGAAGCACGACTGAGCAGCAGCTTCACGTCAGCTCTAGGGGTTTGTCGTCTAACTCAGTTTACAGAGCATGGTTTTTAGGAACATTAAGCAAAAGAATTACAAGAAAACCCTTTTAATGGAATAAGGCAAACTGATTAGTGCTCATTGGAAGTTAGCGTTCCAACTTAAAACAGTGAAACAGGCTACGTGGTTGTACCTTAACTTCTTATAAAGTACCCCAAATAATAAAAAAAAGTCTTTATCTAAAACCAGCGACGTATCTGAAAGGGCAATAAACATAATTACAAGGGAAGGCCATTTACGAAAGCGTTTCTTGATCAGCTTTAAGCAAACAGACCTATTCTGTCCCAGTGCATGTCACAGTGAACTGCACATTTTGTACAAATAAACCCACAATTACACAGAAAACATCTGTAGCATTCTCAGCACTTGCGTGCTGAGGAGGTAGGTGCCCTAGAAACACTGTAGACAGACTGATTATTCTAAGCATTTTTATAAAATATCATACAAATCTGATTGACCGTAGACTTTGTAACAGTTTTTTTAATTAGTGATACAAAACTCTGGTCCAGAAGGGTCTGGCATTAACTCATTTTAAAAGCACACCTTTACAGTTTGAACCATATTTTTAAGCAACGGCTACTGAGAGTTAGACAAAAATGCGTTGTGCATTATGCTGTGTACAAAAAGGAGACAAAACTATCCTTTTTTCCCCCCAAGCCACGGTGGGAAGTATTGCTGACCTCGTCCTTAAAAACCTGCAGGATTGTTTATTCATCAGTATAGCATTACTACACTGGTAAGAAATTCCGTATAACATCTGCATATATTGAAGATTTTTTAAAAAAATCTGATATGATTTTAGATCCGCATGACCAGTCACGTGACCTGCTTGAGGTTGATTAGCACCTTTCGATACATATATATTTTTATATATAATAGATCTTTTTAAAAAACTTCTAACAATGAGCTCATACAGAAGCATGAGCATGCTGTAACGAGATGACAGATAAAGATGGGGTTGGATGACTTCTTTTTGCAGCAGACAATATGATTCAGTTTGTGCTCAGTTTCACCTATAAGGGCAAAGAGGAGAGGCGGAAAAAAAACCAAAAACCAAAAAAAAACCCCTCTGTCAGGTAGCCACTTGTTCACAATTTCCACTTGAAGATTAATCCATTTAAAAATGTTCCCCAAGTAGAAACACAACAGTATCATCCAAAATAGCCTCTATATAAACTTCTATTAATTTCTGCAGCGTCTGCCTGGCACCTCTTGGCTCCTGAATTTTCAGGCCCTCTGTTTATTTATAAATTAAGGCACCACAACTGAAAATGTTAATATTTGAACATCAGATGCTGTGGATGAAGGAATGCCGAAGACCTTCTATAAGAACCTCCATAAAAATTAAGTAGCAAAGCTAATCTCACATAAGGGATGAGCATAATTTATCCAAATCTCTTTTTGAAACACTGAAACATTTACAATTAGTCTGACATTTGTTACATCTTAACTCAATTTAGCTATTGGAATTCTGTTGTATGTATTTTTTACAAACCTCTGTTATTTGAAATAACTGTAATTTCTGCTTACTGCAGTTTACTCATCCGTATTAGGAAGGTCTTTTCTATAACAGATAGGATGTGTTATCCCCTAGAACATGCGCTGAACTATGACAGGTATTAGTGGGAGTTCTGCCCCCCCATGGCTGGGGGCGCCGGGCCCGCCTCTGAGCCGCGCTCCCTCACGGAGCCGAGATCCGCTCCCGCTGCCTGAGGTCCCGGGCCGCTGCTCTGAGGGCGCCGATCGCGGCGCGCGGGCGAAGGGCCGTTGGGCGCGCGGACGAGGGGCCGTTGGGCGAGGGGGGCCGTTGGGCGAGGGGCCGCTCGGCGGCCGTCCGGCGTCCAATCAGCGGCCGTCCGGCGTCCAATCAGCGGCCGTCGGGTGCCCGGGCAGCGGCCGTTCGGCGCCCGGGCAGCGGCGGCTGGACGCGCAGGGCTGTCGCACGGCCCCGAGGGGCAGGGGGAGCAGGGCGCGCAGGCGGGGGAGGCCGAGGCCGAGGGCAGCGAGCCGAGGAGCCCGGCGCAGGACGGCGTGGGGGCCGGGTAAGGGGAGAGAGGCGGCCGCGGGGCGGGGCACGTGGGAGTGCCGGCCGAGGAGAAGGGCAGTCCTGTAACGCTCAGGCGGAGGAGAGTGAAGGGTGTTAACGGGGCTGGGAGGGTAACGGGTCTCGGGGCGAGCGGCTGGCACCGCCGTGCAGTGACCCCGTTCATCTGTAACTCCTCTCCCCTTGCAGGCTGTTGCTTGCAGTTACCGTCCTGGCGTCAAGAGGAAAACCCCCCAGTGTAGCCTTGTTGTGGGCTGCTGGCTTCTCCTGAAGCTCGGGAGGGAACAGAGGGGACGTCCTTGCATTTCATGTTTCGTCAGCCCGACAGCATTTTGGCTTTGATTCCATCTTGCTCCTACCTGTTCCTGGACAGTGACGGGGAGGAGAAGAGGCACTATCCCACCATGTCCCGTTACAGCCTCCATAATCTCCTGGACTGGCTGTACGGGGGGGTGGAGCCCAGCTTTGCTGGCAATGGAGGGCCAGAATGCGCTGCCTTTCTCTCCGGGCAGCAGCGTCTGCTGGAGAGCTTGGTCTTCCTCAGTGTGGGTTTTGTGGAGATCCTTCTGTCCCTGTGGAAGCTGAGGCAGCTGCATTGCAGGGAGCTGGAGGGTCATCTGCTACAGCAGCCCCAGGCTAAGCAGGAGAGCTTGGGCAAAAATCTGCTACTGGTGGCTCTCTGTCTCATCTTTGGGCTGGAGGTGGGGTTCAAGTTTGCTACCAAGACTGTCATTTACCTACTGAGTCCATGTCATGTGGTCACTATGATGGAGGTAAGGCCCATGTGTGGTTACCAGGAAGTTTGCTTTAGCTTTATACTTGCAAGGCAGTATTTTTATATAGTCAGTTGTGGACCAAAAGTGCATAACAAGGGTACAAATGTCAAGAATTGATATAAATTTTTAATAATGATTTAGTTTTTAATTGGCCAAACTGAAATCGATGAAGAAGCAAACGTCAAATGAAAATACTAATGTCAAACTTCCTGCTTGGAAAGGCAAAAGATTAGTTACCTTTACCTGATCATTGCTTCAAGAATAGAAAATGCTGTTTCCAGTGACAGCAGTGGTAAAATTTGCACCAAATTTAATGAAAGCAAGGCTGTTGCTAACAGGCTGATGTAGTTCACTGGTAACGTTTTCAGGTAAGTTTTTTTTCAGGGATGTGAATGTGTTTTGTGAAGTTGTTGAAGAAATGAATTACTCCTCGTGCAGAAAATTTTGATACTGGCTTTCTAATTTTAAAAGCTGAATGGTAAGGAGGCCAGTCTTACCTCTGTCACATTTATCTGTGGGATGAAATAAGTGGTCTGGCTGAATACCTGTGGGTACACTGTGTAACTTAATGACTTGTGTCTAGCTTGCAGATGCACTTTAATATACAGTTTGTGTAGCGGTTGGAATACTGGAAATGTTCATAAACAATTATTGAACTGTGATATCTAAACCTTATGAGCTCTATTTTCCAATGGTCCTGTACATGTACCTAGAAGTCACCTTCACTGAGAATGTAATTATTTTTGACATCTCCCAAACTCCTTTATAATTTTGTTTAATTTCTCTAATGCTCTAGCCTCAACACTGGACAATTTACAAAATTTAAGCTCAAGAATTAATAAAAGAATGTCAAAAAGACTTTCATAAAAGCTGCCATGATAAAAATATCTGTCTAATAGCAATAACAAATAAAAATCAAACCAATGTAGTTCTTACTCTCAGTCTCCCTTTGCAGAAGGCAAAGGATCAGGGGCAACTGATCTAGGCTGTATCAGATCAAGCCAGTTCTTACTTTCACTCCTGGAGAGCATTTTCTGAAAAAGGAATGGTAACATTGTTTTCTTGTAGTACCAGAGGTCTAAGGGAGATGGGTATCCATTTAAGAGGGGAAAACCAAGCTCTTTACAGAAATATGCAAGACATTTATAGCAATTAACTTGCTGTTCCAGAACTTAATTAGTAGGGTATGTAAATTGCTTAGCAGTGATGCAACGTTAGCTCATAGGACTATAGGACGCTTGCTGCCCATAAAGTAGTAACAATAGCTGTGCAATCAATTAGTCAATATTGGTAATGAAATGGAAAACATAAGTTAGGCAAGAGCTGTAGAAATATTTGAGAAATGAAAAGAAATGGAATGTGGCCATGTTATTTTAACTCTTAATATTTACTGGAAGATTTTCCGATTAATTCTCTGGATTAGAAGGTAAGGTTAGATTACTGTTATGACAGATAAGTTTAGTTCCCCTGATATGGTATTATGATATTATGTTACAATAGTAATGTGATATTTATTATAGGTGTTCAGAAAAAGCTGGTATTTATGCATAAATCAGGGAGCTACTATTATTTAGCTCATTTATTAATGGTCTCCTCCGGGAAGACAGAGATTTACCTTTTGTAGCGAGGCATGGGCAACTCTTTTTAAATAATCTCTTTCAGACCACAGTTGCAAACCAGTTGTGGAGCATGTTTAAATCTATGCTAATAACTAATTGGAAATTAGTTATTATACAGCAATTTATTCTGTGAAATTCAGAAGATGGTATGTCAGCAAAATGCAGAAGTTACGCCTCTTCATCTTTAAACAGCTGCCTTAGGTATAGGTAGGCCCATGTTTAATGTCGAGGATGAAAACAGTTGCAAAACAACAGCGTTCAATAGAGAAAACAAGTTAGATAACAAGACTGATGTCTTCCATCAGCAAGAAAAAATATATACGGTTGGAATCTTGTGAGTTTTGTTCTTCTGCTCTGAGTTTGCTCAAGGCAGCAGGTTGGCAATGAGATATATGAAAATACAATGTTACCATTTTCTTCTGTTCTTACAATTGTTTGTACATAATCCTGCTGCTGGGCCTAAACAATAGGATGAACAGTGGTAGGAGGTGAAGAGATGAAACGTGCTGCAACATTTGAGGTCACTGAAAGGGAAGCCAACAGTAGCTGTTGGTAAAGGTCTCTTCTTGCACTCGATTTCTATTTTCCTTTTCTAAGCTGAGACTATTTCATCTCAGAGCAACAAAGGCTCTGGGCTGTAAGCCAGAAATATTTGGAACTGGAAACTGCCCTCCAATTTTGTCTGCATAAAAGCAAAAGTCCTGCTTTTGAATGACCTAAAAGTGAAATGAACTAACAAAATAAAATGAGACTCAAACCTTGCGGTGTATTTGAGTAGACAAAACTGCATAATATAATGGTTACTGAGTTGTGCAAATAAATGTGTTTTGTTCAGGTGTCTAATTTCTGCATATCACTTACGCCAACCAGTGTTCAAATCAAATCTCCTTCATAAGCAGGAAGAACTAGTTTAGATGTGTCATCAGAAGGCTAAAGTGTTGGTCAAACGAACATACTCATTTAAACTACCAAAACAGTTCTCTTGGTTAATCAGATTCAGAGAGCTTGTTGCCATCCTGTCAGCTAGTTGAATCATCTAGAAATAATACAGTTTATTTCCACACCTGGACTTAGTTTAGGTTTCTTGCTTAACTTTTGGAGGAAGAATGACAATGTTGTTTTTTCACCTGTGATGTAAGTGCAGCATCATTTAAAAAAGGGTGGGGGGAACCGAAACTATTTGTTTCTTGATAAGCTGCTTTTTTTTTTTTTTTTTTTTTTTTTTGGATAAAGGTAGAATGGGAATTTTTGTAGTATCTTTGACAGCTATCCCACGGGGATGGAGGTGTATTTGTGCAGTGCAGTTATTTAGTTGGTGTGGTGTAGCAGGAGAAATGGCCTCTATAGAAAGTAAGAATTCTGTTATAGCTTGACTTTTTTTTTTTTTTTTAAGTTCTTTCTCTACATGGAGTGCTCTTACTGAAGATGATTTGAATACCTCTTAAAGAAAAAAAAAAAGAAAAAAAAGAGAAAAACAGTTATTAAGACTGAGTATGTGATTGGACCAATGATACTGCTGTAAACCTGGCATGAAAGGGTATGCTAAAGGGGACACATTTTAAGACCAGTAGTGTATTGCAATCCTGTTTTTCCTTGTATAGCAGGAAAAGATTTACCATATGTATAGAACATACCTTTGGCTGGAATAGACTGTCCTAAATGCAAAATTTATGTCCTTAAGAAAATGCTTTTTAGGAAATAGTCACACATTGCTGGATGGTTCTATCAAACAATGATCTTTTTAGGCAAAGGGAACTAAATTAAAGGGAAAGTGGTGGGGGGGGGAAGACAAGGGGAAGAAATGTCTAAAATATAGAGGAGTTGAGTTTCACGCAGTGATCTTGATCTTAGAGCTGAACTTTGTATAATTAAAATCAATGCTAAGTACATCTGTAATTTGATAAATAATAAATCCTATGTTCACTATTTCCAGTTTTAGCTTCTTTAGAGACCTGGAGCCTTCCTGTCCTCTGTAAGAGGCTACTGTGTTTTTTAGAAACAATGGGCTGTTTTTAGAACGTACGTAATAAATATAGCTTGACTGAGTCTGCATCATTTGGGAATCTGTCCCAGCGTATAATTCATTAATTCTCTCTCTCTCCCTCCCCCTCCCCCTTCCTCCCCTCCCCCCCCCCCCCCCAATTTTTTAAACATTGGAAAAAATCTGATTAGGTGGTCAAATGTGATTTTTAGGTGTGATTGTAAATTTAATTTTCATACACTGCTCCTAAATATCTTTTAATATTTGGAAGAGTCCAGTTAAGGTGTGTGTGTTTTTTATATTCTCTCTCTTCAAAACCTTGAATTAAAAATCTAGGGTCATTTGTAGCCTGTTGTTTGATAGTGGGTATGAAGAACGTTTGATTACATAAATTCAGTAAATATTTATAGAAATGACACTAAATAATGGCAACAACTGTATTGGGTAGTGTGAGCAATAGCCTGCATGTAAAAGTTTAATGAGTTATGCAATTTTTAAAGGGCAGCAGTATTCTAAAGCAAAGCTATTTTTTACAGAGTTTCATTCACTGCTGCATGTATTATGATTCTTGGGGAAGATATAGAGCAGTGAAGGCAAAATTTCCTATGACAATGTAAGCTCTCCAAAATGTAAGGAGATATATATGAGCATATATATGGAGCATAGTATACCTTACAGCTTATTCCCAAATCAGTACATTTAGCAGCTGTGTGAGCCTGTTGTAGCAAGGTCAACAGTCCTTTCAGTGGTCTGAAATATTATCTGGTAGACATGAAATCCTTCATTTAAACTTAAGTGGAAGATGTGCATAATCGCAGCTCATAAACATCAGATGATGAAGCATGCTGCTTGTCTTCAGCATAAAACAAGTCTTTCTTTCTCTAACTGCAAATTAACTTGCAATACTTCCTCTTAAAGCTGATTCCTGGAAAGGAAAATCATCATAGTGTGTGGTGAAAAAGGGCAGATAGAGAACAACTGAAGCACCGAGAGCACCAGTATTTCTTGGCGGCAAGGCTTATTTCTTGCCAAAGGGTGTATTTCACTGCTAGAAGGATGGCAGTAGTTCAAGGGGCACAGGTATGTTGTGTCATGTCATGTCATGTGGTAAGGGTTTATATTTATTCAGATTGACAAGTAATTAGTGCCAAGTGAATTTAGTTGTTTATACTTTAATACTTTGGTAGTTAGTGAAATGCCAACTTAAATTACCAGGAATATGGTGCTATATGCCTTGGGTTTTTTTTGGATTATGTCACTGTTCCGGTTTCTTTGGCTAACATGATGTTCTATAATAAAAACAACTATTACATATGTATTATCCTGATGTTTTTAAAGATTGCCTCTTGCTCCAGAAGTACTTAGTATGGTACATGGTGTTAATTTTTTAACATAATCAAAAATCATCTCCAAATACCTTATTAGTGAGACTGAGAAGAACAGTACGAATCTCTGGGTAATCACAGGGTAATCTCTGGGTAATCCTGCAGCTTGGAAAAATAGAAACTTATTGCATTCTAGCTTCTCTATCAAGCCAAAAACTTAAATTCTCTTAATTCTCTCAGCTAAACCCTCTTAATTCTATCAGCTTCTGATGTTATATATAAAGCAGGAGTATTCTTGATTGAGCTCATTAATAAAGCGTTTTTATGCCAAAGAAGGACTAACCTATAACTCTGAAGTCCAGGGAAATAAATGTAATAAGCCAGTCACTGAAGATATAGTGGTTAGTGATTATCTCCAAAATATAATTCTCTTTGCCAATATGGAAAACAAATTATGGATTTTTGACTAGAAAACGTTGGTGGGACTGCAGGTGACTCGTATTTTACTCGGATATAGGGCTCTGCAGCGAGTGCTCAGAAAACTGGGAGAAAAACATTTCTGTTCTTCAGTACTTTGTCCACCTGAAGAAATTACAAAGGGTATAGATAGATGCAGTATTGTGAAAGGACTGAGAGTAGTTGAAACTCAGCTTTGTGGACAAACTGCAAAGGCAAGTATGGATGGTATGTGTTTTAAGGTATGATGTACATGACCATTAAAAGACTAAAAATTTTTAGAGAACAAATCTAGGAAAAGAAAGCCTTTTCCATACGGTATTGTAGCAGCTATGAGGTAGAAGATAAGTCATGTATCAAGCTAAGTTTATAGTTGTTTGCATAATTCTTCCTTCATAACAGAACTTAATTCAGTTTGGACTGATCCCTTATACGTATGGTAATTGTGAATGTCGGTGACTGTACTTTTTCTGAGAATTAATTGAAATCCTATGATCTAAGATAGTTGCTCTCTGGGCAAAAAATTAAAAATAATTTTATACAGTCATCTTCTAAGTTGTGCTCAAGAAAAAAAATCAGTGTGCTTAAGACTCGTTTTATTATCATAATTATCCTGACATACTCAAAAGGTACTATTTTGAAACTTACTTTTCAAATCCTACTAGAATAACATCAGCTGTTTTTATTTCATCTTTTAAATTAGCTCTGTAAACTCCAAAAAACAGTGTAGACTGGTTTCTTTCATATCTATATTTTGTGTTTGATGGCACTCTTTAATGGAAACCTTTTTCATGTGCAATGCCATTTTGACCTTTTTTTATTATTATTATTTTAGGCTTTGGGAGGCACTTACAAGGTGTCTCTGCCCTGCCTGGACATCAGTTTGGACAAAAGCTATGGGAAGTTAATTATCTGAAAGTTGATCTTGCAGTCTATCAAATTTGGTTGCCATTGGCCAACAGGATCAAAAGGTAGTAAAGGCAGAATGCTTGTATCTGTACAGGCGATGAACATAATATCCTATTTTTAGGAGGGAAAAAAAGAGTCTAAATGAAATTGAATAAAGTCAAAGAACTTTTTGTAAAACAAAGTCTAGAAGAGGTAGCCCAATAAAACAAGGAAAATATAAGATTATGCAGAGTCTTCAATAAAACTACCAATAAACTCCCAAATAACCTTCATCTTCCCAAATCATTGTCCACTATCTGCATATCTTTGCCAAAACATCTATTGAGGCTGAAGATGCAATCATCCCCCTGTATTGGCCAGGAAAGAAAAGCTAGAAACATTCAGTATACCATTCAGGTTTTAATCTACAGAATAGCCCACAAGAAAGTTAATTTTAATGTTTGTAACAATGTATGATTTTTTCCCCCCCCTAAAATATCAATAATTTACTTTTTTGTGATATTAGGCGACATTATTTTGCTTTTAGAACAGAGGAACAGAAAGGTTGAAACTGAAGTGTCCATTATTGGGGGCAGGGGGAAATAAAGGAGGAGAGAGGCAGATTATATGATCAAGTTACTGAAGACTTGAGTTTTAACGCCTCGATGAATTAAGGTCTTTTAATTCTACAATTGTCTTCATTTTAGCATTTTTTTTTCAGCTTCCCTGATCTTTTAACATTGTTTCCTTAATGTCTTCATGCTTTGTTGCTGTGGCAGATTCCCTGAAAAGCAGTTTAGTTTTTTGGAGGGAATATTAGTAAATTTATCCTTGTAACATGTCAAATATGAAAGAGCTGCATATCTTAGGAAATGGTATATAAACAAGGTTTCTTTCAGAATGTGCTTTTTTTGTCTACTGAAGGAATAAATGTATATGGTCCTTAAACTGTTTCATCAGCACAACTGAGGGATTGGTGAACTGTGACAATAAAAAGGTATTAGTGACTTGAGGCAGAGTAGAGCAAGAATATGCTAAAACGGTTTTGCTTCTGTAGGAAGCTGTGATATGAAACTTCATGCTTTGCATATGTAACAAAAGTGAATAGATATGAATATGCATATGAAAATCTTATTGGGAACATGTGAGCTTTCACGGAATCATTGACAGATGTAAATGCAAGTTAAACCTGTAGTATTTTATTAGGAAGTTGGAGACTTGAATATTATTTTTCTAGTCAGCATTTTTTTTCTTCTCCCCCAGATTAGTTTCTTATTGTCACCTTTTGCTAACAGCATTAAGCTAGGAGTGGGGAAGGAAGTAACCCACTACTAGTGAAGGCCTAGTGCAGATGGTGATTAGAGGAAAAGGAAGAAAAATAGCCTCAGTGCACTTTTTTTCCCTCTGAACTATACCTAAGATGTCATTACTAATGCTGCTGTGATACACATAGGAAGACCTGAGTCCTATGTTAATAATTAATCCTAAAATACGAGAAGTCTAGAAAATCTTTCACCTAGGACTATATAATGGAAGAAACGGAGTACAGGTTCTTCTGATAAACAAGCTAAGCCTATGTAAGGGGAGACTAACCTAGAATGTCCCAATGAATATATATATTTTACAAGACATTACTTAGTCTTTAGAGTAGAAGATGGAAATTGTTCAGCTTGCTACACCTCTCTCATCCCCAGGTTGAAACTGGGAGGTTGGAAGGAGGGGCAGGCAGCTTCAGATGTTCCCAGAGTCTGTTTTGTGTAACACAGGAACCACTTTTTACTGTAGTGTTATGTAATGCTTTGCCAGCAATGTTGCTTTGAATTGTGAGTACTCTTAACAATAGATTAACAGTTCCACAGGACAAATTAATTAATCCCTGAATCCATCTGACAGCTGCAGAAAGGCAACTGTGCTTCTTATGCTGAGAGGTTAAGTACGTTTTAATTGTTGCTGTATAGCAAGGAGAATGTAACAATCTCTTAGTGTCCGTTCTCTTTTCAGATTTGGCATTCTAAAAGATCTTAACCTTATCTCCTGATTTGTCAAACTGTATTTATGAGTTTTAAAGAGTTGCTTTTTAGTAGGCACACAGATGGCTTCTAAATGATATGGCTGCTTTGTGCTGAATTGATAATTAATAAAAATGATCAACATCTAATTTACAGCCTTGATTCGGTATCGAGGTTTATGGTGGAGTTATTAAAGCATATTACTTTCTGATAAGAAATAATAGGTTGATTGTTTTGAACTTATTTTAAAAATGAATTCTAGACTTAACAAAATCTTCTTCACCTTTTAAATTATCCAGCTGCTTGAATGTTCCTTGCCTTATGTTTTATCATTGTAGGGGGGAAATGGATATTTTTCACATTTACAGTGAAAGCCAATGTACTGTAACCTTTTAAACATACCTTTTAATCTCTTTTGCTCTAGAGGGTACTTTGATACACCTAAGAAAGAGTAAAGGCTTTTATTTAGGTAGAGATTGAGCAGAGGGTTACCCTCCTCCTCCCCTCCCCCCTTTTTTCTCTTTTTCTTTAATTCATTCCAGAATTTGGTCATGGATTTTTCATATTGCTCTGAATGTTGCAAGCAGCAATTAAAAGCTAACCTCTTCATTTCAAAATAGTGTATTAAAACAATCAATTTATGACCTGGTTAATTGAGCATGACTGGAGTGTTTGAAAAGAAAGATACATTTCCAGTCTGCTGCGGCTGCAACCAGGCACTAAATCAAACAGATGGCTCACAGAGACAGGCAAGCTGCTGTTATTAAAGGTAAATGAAATCTTCTGTGCTGCATTTATGAGACATGAGAGTTTTACCTGTAGCATGCTCAGGCAACTTTTGCCAGAAACAACTTTCCTTGGACTTCTGTAAACATTCCTATCTATGTGATGGGTGCTACTTTGTCTGAAGCTTAATCTGGAATAGTTAGTTGCGTGACTTGTTCTTTCCTTCCCCTTCTGCCTTTTTGATCATCTTCTTTTGCCGTTAGTTTATTTCTGATCAAGCAAAATCATCTTTCTGCATATCTGTCTCTCAGTAGGACAAAGATTAGTAGAAGACAAGTGTTTCATGACAAGTTTTGACTATACTCTCTCCCTCAATTCACCAACTCAAAAATAATGTCATTAAAATACTTCTAAAGGGAGCTTTAGGTGTAATATTTTGAAGAGTGTTGGAATATTTTGGAATCCAAAACTGGAGAGGCAGCCAAGTAATAGAAAAAACCCCAGCTCTCCTTACTCATAGTGCACATGGAGTGGCACAGTAACATTAAATAAATTGGAAGGTATCCAGGCCTAGATATTTGAAAAGAGATTTTACTTCAGTTCAGATACATTATTGCTATTATACTCTTTAGTTGCATCCTTTTCAAATGAAAGATTGTGCTTCCCTTTTGAGAACAGCTCTTGGGATTTTTAGTAGTCTTGCTTTCTGAAATGCTGATTAGTCAAACTAGTGGTGGAATGTGGCTTTATCAAATGTCAAAGAAGCGAGGAACCATTAGACAAACAGACAAATGGGAAAATTTGTGGCTGACATGAGAAATGATTTTTGAAATGGCAGTGTTCTCATAAACCTTTTGGAGCTTGTAAAACAAATCTATACCTTCTCATCAGTATCCGAGAATTCTTCTAGACTTGACTCCAGCATGTATCATAGCCTTTCATTTTAGAGATTTAATCAGCTGTTTTTAGGATCTCAATTGTAGGCTAGTCATGCCTTATAATGGCAAGATGGGGAAAATGCTAGCAATCTTCCTAACGTAGTAAATTTTAGCTACTATAGGTAGTAGCCTGGTAACATATCAGGACATTTACATCTTGAAGTTTGAGTTTCTCTCAACATCTGAGCATGTTGGATTTGTAATAATGCCATTTAGGAAAATCTGCTTGCATCAGGGACTTTTTTTTTTCCCCCCTCCACCAAAAGTGATTGATAGCAAATGTACTTAAGAGGCACTGCTGGATTAAAAAAACAAACAACCCTCCCCCTCACCCAATCCCTTTCCTTTCTTACCATGTCCAATCTAGCAATACAGTTAAATGGAAAATGGAAAACTCCATGTGTCTGACTGTGTTCTTTACCTCTTTCCAACTCATACGGGTGCACATGCACATTGCTGAAGTCTAGATTTGCAAATTGTGAAAGACTGTTTAAATAAAATTATTTCCATATGAACTGGAAAAATCAAATAATGGAAACCTCGAATATCTCAAAACTGATCTGGTAATTGCAGCGTAAGTAATGCTTTAAAGTGCAAGAAGTGAAAATACTATTAGGGGTTACCATAGTGCATGCAGATTAGAAAATTAATTTGTCTTAAGTGAGCTGTCAGGTTAATGTTAACATAGTTCATTGTGGTTTCATAAAGTTGCAGTCTTTTGTGAATTTTAGGTGTTTGTTCCAACATTAAATTTGTTCACACTTTGGAGATGTGGGTGCATTTTAATATTTTTGCCATTAGGAAAACTGATATAATCAATAAAAGCCCCCAAACTTGCTGCAAAATACCACTTTATTTCAGTGGATATCTAGCCTTTTTTCCATGCATGTTATTTTTGACTTTTACCTAGAGACATTACTGCAATGTCAAGGAGTAATTTTTTTGTAAATTCTGACTTCTAAAAATGCATTTATAAAAAAAAAAGAAGAATTACCTGTTTTCCCCAGTTCCTTATTCCCTCTGAGTGGTTATGCTTGCTTCCGGTGATTAAAAGGGAAGGAGCTTAACAGGAATTTGTGGAGGGCAAATGTAATACTTTGTGATATCTACGTATTGCTATCTTCTCGATCCTGCCAGGAAATTAAAGGTAGGGAAGGCATACTTTGCAGAATATTCCTTTTGGACTAGCTGATAAATGAAGAGTTGGCATACATTACCGTAGGAATAGTGAAGACTGCCTTTTCTCTCTCTGTGTTTTTTGCATGGGAGGAGAGGACTGATACACAAGGGAGAGAAATGTTCCATTGACCTCACTTAACAGTGGTGTGAATCCTAATAGACTTTGCTCTGCTCACTTCTTAGAGAGAACAGTGCGTCTAAGTCCAAAGGAAGAAACATTTTGCTCTAGGTCATAATGTTTCTATCTTTTGATCCCTGTGCAGCTCTGTAGTCTCTCACATGATCCTGTCTGTCACTACAGAAGTTCTCCTCGATAAATTCATGCAATATTACCTTGATAAGGTCTTCAGAATAGTCCTTTTACATGCAGGCTCTACTACCTACCACAGTAATGCAGATGACTAATAAATTAGATTTAAGAAAATAATGATCGCTGCTGTTTAAGGAACTCAGACATGATATTTCTTGGAAACTCCATCAAATGCTGAATGATTGGATCACATACATGTTCACTCTATACAATTTTTAAGCATATTAATGCAGGGGGGAAATATCCTTTTCCTTCTTTGCAGTCTGTCCCAGAGCTGCAGATATCACTTGGAGCTTTCTCTTCTTTCTCAGTGCATGGTTCAAGAAATGCATTATGGAACAGGCTGATTCTCAACCCAGTCCTGGGTTGGTTCAATGCAACCATGAGTTTAGTCTCTTTCAGGTCTCCTCTCAGTAGACGAATAGCTAAGCAGTGCAATCCTCTCCCTTACAGTCTCCAACTTCTAACAGCCCTGGTGACCCATCATGTGTTCTGGTGTGACCTTTGTATTTGGGCTTGTGCAGAGGGAGTGCTGCTCATGCAGTTCTTCGTGCCAGAAATATTTCCCATGGGGATGGACGGTACTTATGGTCTTGCAGAGCAACTAGGAATTTGACTGACTTTCTGACTTCTGTTTTCTTCTGGGTCCTCAGGCTTGAAGTGAAGTTCTGTTTGCAGATTTACCAGTGTTTTGAATTTCTTTGTAGTTTATTACTTGAAAAGAATCTCAGAATCTCCTGGTCCTGTGCTGGTGGAAGATTGAAATGCTGCTTTCTGTCTCTCAAGCATCCTGACTCACAGTGCTGTGCCCACGTAAGGAAACGCACAGATAACAAGTCCTAAGACCACCCATGATTTTGTATCCTCTCTTTCTCTCGCTCCCCTCAGCCCAAAATCTTTTTCAGGTCGAAGATGCTTGATGTGTTAAATTGATCCATGTATGGAAGCTATTCAATACATTTTGATCATTCTTGTTGACTTCTGTAACCCTTTCCCAAATCTGCTGTCTTTTGGGTGGGTGGTGTGTGTGTAAAAGTGAGAGGGAAGGGAATGACCAAAACTGTGCCCAGAATTCAGCAGGTCAGACAATGAATATTTTATAGCTTATTTTTCCTCTCTCAAATGTTACTTTGTACATTTTGGGCTTCCAGTTAATTCTTTTGTCCTTCTTTTCCTTTGTAACACGTGAAAATATAATGGGTAAAATGAGGAGGGACATTGCGGTTGTTTCTTAGCTTTTTTCTAAATTGAAAGTTTAGCTGTTCTGCCTTGAATGTACGCAATGATGATCAGATAAAAACGTGTGTGGAAGAGCCTCCTTCAGTGTACTTTAAAATATATGTTGTCTCGTGTCTGCAACGTGCCAGCTAGGATGGGGGCTATTATCTCTGCTAGTCTGAGCAAGTAAAACCTTCAGAGTTTTACCAGGAACACAGAAGCTGGGTACTCTTCACAGCCATGTCACTAACTTTATATGATATTGTTCAGTTTATAAGACTTAGCTGTTTCCTACCTCAAGGCTAAGGATTGCGTTTCCAGTATGACAGTGAAATGTAATATTATTATGGAATGAGTATGTGAACACTCAGTACGTTAGAGCTTATGAGCGTGTCTGCTGTGAACTAGGTATTTTCAGGCTGCTAATTACTATGTGAGCTGAATGATGGTGCTCTCTAACATTTAAATCTACTCTGTGAAATAATCCTCTGTAAATCTGCTACAAAGGGTCTGTAAAACATTCCTTTTAAGAGGTTGTGAGGTTTATTTATCATGGAAAGTAGGTATTTAGAGAGAAAGTGCTTGATATTAAATTGCTAAAGCTGAAACATTTGAAGATCTGTTTCACTATCTTAAAGTTTTAACATAAACATGCCAGTTAAATTCCCTGCTATCCTTCCCAAAAATGAAAGACAAACACATTTTTCTGAAAGATCCCTCATAACAGAGGGACTTGCATGCTCAAAAATATTTAATATTTCTTTTGCCATCACAAATCCGGAAACTGTGTTTGTTGCTGTAGAGCTGACCTGAAAATGAGCAGCTGTGAATCCTGTTCTCTTCTTTGCCTGTCTCTGAGGCAGTAAAGTATTTTGGATTAGGTTGATGAGTTCATCTCAATCTTTGTAACTATTATGACCATACTTTTTTAATACTTGCTACTGTTTCACCTCAATGGTGAGATTCAGCAGGTACATTAAGATTCAGCTGCTACATAGAGTTGTACCCTAGTTTTTCCTCTGCCGTTCAGTAGTTGGAACACTCTGCAGTGTGTCAGAAAAGTGAATGACTGGTGTGATTAAGACACATTTCTCTGTGTACACAGAGAAAAACATTTCAGTTTGTTTTTGTTTTTTTTTAAGATGTAGGAAATAAAAAGAAAAAAATGAAATCTGTACTGGAGGAATAGAATTTTCTTCATTTAAGTATGAACAGTACTTCAAATGAATGTAAGGAAATCATAAGATACCTGAATTTAAAGGTTCAAATGAACTAGTGGGACTCTAAATGCCGTCTCTCCTTCTGTTAACATATATCATGGAATGTTTAAAAAGTTGGACTTTTTGAATATATACTTTGAATATATACAAATAGCATGGGAAAAAACAGGTATTATAAGAGACCACAGAAGGGAAAATTTTATGGTCCACGACAGAAGGGATATAGTCCACAGTTGATGAAACTTTAATTTAGTTAGTAGACAGAGTCTGTTGCAAAAATATCAAATGACGGAATGATGAAATGTAATTAGTAAGTGTTGGACACTTTTCCCAGAAGCCATATGGGCCTTAATGTGTAAGGTGATACATAGACCTCACATAAGATTTTGTGGGTTTTTTGTTTTTTCCTTAGCAAAGAAAGCATCCACTAGCAGATTGTCATCATGCATCCATTGTGTTCACTTACTCTTTAACCTTCCTTGATGAGTAGAAATGGCTTGCTTTTTAAATACAAGACTTGAAAGAAACTCTGATTGGCTTTTAGGAGCATTCACTAAGCAAATGTCTTGAGGTTCTTTAAATTAATTGATGCCTTTTTCTTGCTGTGCCTCTATTAGAGTTCTGTATGACTAAGGAAAAAGATTTTTTTTCCTGTGAGTGTATGTGTACATTCTAAACTGTTATTGAGACTGACGGACTTGAATTAAAACATACAAGTAATTTGATTAGAGAAATAAATGGCTGTATATTAGGAACCTGCACTGGAAATAAAATATTTGAAATGTGCGCATCTATTCATATGGTAATAACAGGCCCTTTCAGGCACAAGGGCTGAATAGAATGATGCAGCCTTCAACCTTTCGATTGTTGCTATAGCAAGTACATTGCCTGCTAGTAATTAATTTGAACATCCATCAGTTACCTGGCCAGGTAGGCCCTGTAGCACTTCAAAGAAATAGGTTTGTTCAGTTTATCCAACTTGTCCCCAAAGTGGACATGTTCTTCAAATATTCTCACTTGGAGTGATTTAATGAGTTGACTAGTAGCTTGGCAGTGAAATAATCTATTGTGCACTTATTTTAGAAACAACAGAAAAAAGCATGATCCATTTTTTACTGAAATACTTTCTCTCAGAGAGCAGACCAAACTAGGAAGGAATTCTTCTGCCCCCCCCCCCCCCCCATAGTGGACAATATTAAAAAAAAAAAAAGGGGGGGTAGGGGGTTAACACTGAACACTTGCACAGTTTTTTCTTTTTATCCAGAGTAAAACTTGCTGATATGAAGTGTTTTAAGTTGCTGTGAAAGTTAGATGGGAGATTGTTGCTAATCAACAATATTTTATTACATAAGGATTTAAACCAGGTCGTATTTATGGTAGGAGTTTGGCCTGCGAAGAGAAACAAATATATACTGCTCAAATTGCATTAGGCTACTTTTTGTTTTAGGAAATAGATAGCTAATTACTGGTGAAATTTAAACAGTACTTCAAAAATACTCTATGGAAATAAGGCAACAAATGTATTTAAAGATGACTGCTAAGGTTATCTATAGAACGGATACTGAGATATCCTCTGGTCATGGTAAGGTCCCTGCTGTGCTGAATACTAAGCATTTATGATGACAATACTCTCCTTTGCTTCAGCAGTGCCGGACCCAGTCTTGAAGATCTAATGTAAGATGGTTGTCTATAAAAGCCTCTTAGCACTTCCCAAAGTAAGGCTATAGAGGCTACAATAGTGAAATGATTGGTAATACAGTAATCTGCTTTACAAAAGCCCTGAGAGAGGGAGAGAGAGAGAGAGAGAGATCTATATATAAGTATATATATATTTAATAATGAGAGAATTTCAAATGGACTAGAACTTGATTTGCTTCTTAGGAACTGGCAGAAGCTGAATCCTAGATGCTGCTCATACTGCTTAAATCCTTGTATATGTAGGTAATGTGAGATCTTTTAATTTGTTCATGATTTTTAGTCTTTTCCAGCTCTGCTGTAAAACAGTTCTTCTAGTAGAAGTGATCTGTCACATACAGAACTGAGGAAGAAAGATACACAAAATAGAGTTTAAATAAGATCGTATCATTAATTTCTTTCTTTTTTTTTTGCCTAATGTTTCAGATTTTTCTTCTTGACTGTCCTCCATGTCGGGTTGCAATGATTCTTTTCAGGTAATGCCCCATCCTTGCTGCATTTCTGTCTACTTGCATGGTGTGCTTAGAAGTTGATTGTGGCTTAAGTCATAAAATAGTAAGATACGCATCCAGCCCTTAGTTAGAAAGACATACTGGCTGGACTGAATGATGAGACCTTGAAAAGGGTCATGGCTTCAGCTGTGGGTGCTGAGTCCACTGACCCTTGTTTCTTTTGTACTGGTGGTGGTTTTGGTCTCACAGGCAACACCTATTCGCGCAGTAGTTGATGAGAGCACAGGTGTCCTTCTACAGAATAACCTATGGGCTTGTTAAATGTATGTCATGTGCCTCGTACTTTCTGATTATCTTCACTAAAAATTAGTAGCTGATCTTCATGGAAGGCCATATGTACAGTATGGGTCTATTTTTTAAAATGTGGAGATAAGTTAAATAGTTAAAGCAGATTCCTACTGATTTGGGTATTTCTCAAATGTGTGCAATCTTTTCTATAATATTGCTTATTGTTACTAACTTTAGGAAGTGGTCTAATGGACTAGTGCAGTAGAGTCCAGTAAACAGCCCATACTTTTTATAGGTTCTTACCTATAGAGTTCTTGCTCTCAAAGGCCCTCTCTTATGTGCGTTGCATGATAGGGGTACAGCTAGTATATTGTGAGGAGGGTCATGGGACTTCCCAGACAGAATGATAATCAGGAATGGCTGTAGTTGCCACCGTGACAGTTCACTCGGCTCTTTCTTCTCTTAGTCTAGGCAGTGACTGGAAAATATGATGCTGGGGGCATGCCTCATGAATTGTTTTGGAGGTGCTACTGTCTCGCTACAACTTTTTCCTGCTGCTCCTTATTTGGGCAGGGAGTAGGCTGAATACAGAGATACAGTACTAGTGCCTCTTCATCTCAGAGAGCGTGCAAAGTAAGTCTGGTGTCTAGGAAATCCTGGATTTACTATGCATTTGCAAAGGACTGGTTGCAGGGCAGAGGCTGCAGTATTTGTTCTTTTTCAGAATGAGCCTTTCTGTTTTCTGACGTCCTGACATACAAATGACATTTGAAGAACTGTTTTGGAATTGTAATACCTTCCTCCCCCGCCCCAAGTTACTTATAAACTTTGTAATTTTTAATAGAGTTTATGACAGGCAGTGGTTGTAGAATGAAATTTATGCTTTACTTTGTCTCTTATATAAAGTAGACTTAAACAGTACTGACCTTACTTCTGTAGGTCCTGATGCAACAGTGGTTCAGGGAGAGATGACTGAAAGCTGTATAAAATAAAATACAGCACTGTAATTTAAATACTACTTTCTTTCCCTGTTCTTTGCTTGGGATTCTCTGTTGCATCTTTACAAATATAATTCTTTTATTTAAGTGACTCAAAAATCAGACTTCTTCCAAATTCCCAAAGCTTTAGTTTGATGTCATGTACATTTATGGAGTTGGATGAAAGTAAAAACTTTCTCAAATGTCTATTTTAAGCTCTGAAAGCAAAATGAACAGCAAAATTTCAACCATTTAGCAGCCTGGACCATGAACAGGATTAATATGAACAGGATTAATATGAACAGGCAGTCAAAACCTTCTAGGAATCCAAAGCTCATTATAGAAAGCAGTCCTACTTCAGGAAATTATTAAAATGTTTATTTAAAGAGAGTTCTTATCCTGGTTATTGCAGTGAACAGTGGCTTTATTCAAATTAAAGCCAGCAGAATTTTCTCAAATTTCCTGCTACCTTTTATGAAAGATACACTACATAAAATACTACATAACTATACATAACATGTACATATAACATACTACATAAAAACTTTGCATTTCATTTCTAATCTGTGAAAATAATATCTCATCTCTCTTCTAAGGTTGCAGATGCATATGTTAAATGGGGCCCTCTTAGCATTGCTGTTTCCTGTCGTTAACACGCGCCTGGTGAGTATACTATACCTTTCCTTCTCCTCGTGTATTTCTTCCTACAATACTTTCTCTAGAAAGGTGCTTGAGCTGTCTTTAGAGGTGGCTAAACTACACAGATTTGGTTTAGGAGCTATACTTCTAAAATACTAAGCAAGTTTTGATGGTTAAAATTTCTTGCTGCATGTAAATTCACTGCTCATGGAAAACTTCTTTATTCCCATATCTTTGTTTCTGCAGGTATTTCCTCCCTCTCAATTAAATTCAGCAGGCTACATACTATTTGCATAATGAATCGGAGTGATCTATAAATACCTGCTGGATTTGTGTATTGAAGAGATATCTAAGACACTGAGAAAATGATGGGATGAGAGTGTTTCACTCAAAGCAGGTAAGTTAGCTCTTTTGCTAAGATCTTTCTGAAGTACTAGATTATCACTGAGTTGCTTCTTTTACTGTGAAGAACTTGCTGTTTTGAATATGGCAGTCAGATTACTAACACTTGCAAGTAGCCACCTTTCTTCATCCCAGACCCTTTTGTAAAGCTATCTAAAAGGTGTTTCTTCTACATTGCTGGAGCAAGCAAACTACTTTCTGAAATGCATTTTTTTTTTATTTGTAAGTATTATTTTAATGATGTCTGAGACAACACTATTGAATGCCTGAAACTGAAGAACTAGTTTCTTTTCAAGCAGATGCATATAAAACTATAAATAAAATTTAAGTATAAAAAGTTTAGACTTCAGAATGGCTACGTTGTGAGATGGAGCTGTCAAGTGTGTTTTCTTTTGGACGTCAGGTGCTACGCTGCCGTACCTTTTGTCCTTGTGTTTTACAGGGTAAATTGATTGTGGGGAAAAAAGTTAATGCAAAAGAATAGTTTATATCTTTCACATGATTAGGTTAATTCTAAAGTCTAAACCCTTTTGTAGGGTGGCAGCAAGTGCATTCAGGAATGTAGTTGTAGCATCATATCGTAGCTGGGGTGGGCTTAATCTAGGAAACTTTGGCAAACAAGACCAGTGAAGTTGCAGCAATGCAATTTGTGTAGGCTGCTAATACAAGGACATATTCAGGGTTCAAGTTGTGTAGTTGGTGCTGAAATCTCTGCTGCCAGTTTCAATGTTATCGGTACTGAAGCAAGCTAGATTGTTAGTAGATGTATGCCGGTCAGCATCATTTAAGCCTTTGAATATGCTATAGATACAGTCTTTATTTCAGCCTGGTGGCAGCTATTAGTCCTACAAATTATAGTTTGAGTTAGATTTTTGCTTCAAGTTATTTACCTCCAACAACAAGCTTTTTTCCTGAGTGAAGTCACATAAGAGCCCTCCTATGATCAAAGTGAACGCTGAGTAAATATATTTGGCTTTAGGAAAATTCAGTCTGTTTTACCAGGCTGTAAATTCCTGGTACAGGTCACTAGAATGGATCCAAAATACTAGTCTTTGATTTACAAGCACAATCACAAAAACTTCCATGTGGAGAGTTAATAATGTGGAGAGTGGAAGCGTAGAACAAAGTTCATTGTCCATTCCACCCTGATCTTTAAACTGACAGTGAACGTGATAGCTTTGAAAGCGGCTTCACAGGATAGCATGTGGCCCATGGTTAAAATGACGTAGTGGGAGACTAAAAAACTAGAAGTGGGTACACATGAATATGGGAGATTCCTCAGGCCTGGAATTTGCCCAGTGTTGTTGGCGTCTGTCACCTGCTCTCCCCCCCAGATTAGGCACAGCAGGGTTTCTTCATCCAGGTTTTCAAAACTGCTACAAATTTCCTGTCTTCTGGAAGAAAAATTAGCCTGTTGGTGTCCCTAGTAATACTCAAACCTGTCGAGAATTAATGCTAAGAAAAGTTGTCCTGAATCTGAGCTGGATAAAATATTTCTAAGAATTATTTTTAAGAGTTGTTATGCATGCACATATGGGTGTGTGTGTGTGTGTGTACGTATATATACATATAAGCGCACATGCTTGCTCATTTTCTCAGATTTCAGTGGTTTCAGTAGTATAAGCCTCGAGTTCCTTCAAGATTTAGTCTTTTTGTCCTTCCTAATCTGGTAACTACACATATTCTTTTTCATACTAGAAATGTTTATTTGCAGTTTGCAATTGTTTTTATTAAAACTAGTTACTGCTGAATAGAAATGGCATTAAATCAAAAATGCAAATAGAATTTCTTGATAATAGAATACTTTTCCTGTTTCAAATTAGGTAGCTTTCTGATTTCTATTGGATTTTTAGGAGTAACCTGTTAAGGTTAAAATAATACATGTTGAAATATTTTAATAAATCATTAACTTGTATTTTCTCTAATATTGTTATAGATCTCACTTATATTTGGGCAGTGGTGATTAAACAGGAAAAATACAGACTACTCGTATAAAATTCTGCCCTTCTCTAGAGATAGAGGAGCCAAAGGACTACGTCCAAGAGCAAATATTTTTGGAATAAATACAGCTCTAGGATATTTTTGGCTTAACAGCTGCTTGCTAGGCTAGTCTCTTTTCTGTGTGTCTTCTGGCACAAGATAATATGGGTGATGTTTTATAGCACTGCAGCTTTGGCCCAAATTATTTCTTGGTAGACGTGCATTCTGCTCTATAACTGTCGTTGTAAATATCCACAATGACATTTTCCTGAAAGCACTGAATAACTCTTAACACTTAGTAGGAAGTTCCAAAAAAAAGTGCAATAAATTTGTCTATGCTCTCTGTTCCTCTGCTCTGATTTGTAATACCTTCCTGAAAAGCTTTTGACTCAGTCAGGAATGGTCATCATTTTATGCCTCAACTTTTTATTTCAGTTTTGTGATATTTTAAGACATATATTTTACTGTATACATGGTTCATACAAAAATTTGTATACCTAGTTACATCTGTAAAGGGTTGTAATATATAGTGCCTGGCAGAAAGTAAGAGCATGAGAAGTTGGACACCTGACCCAGCTACTCATTTAGAAGTGGGGGAGGGAGAGCATGCTTTTGGGCAGGTAGGTGGGAGAGAGAGCTCTCATTCTCAAGAGACAAAACATTCTTGATTAGCATTAACAATCACATGGAAAATAGGGTAATCTTTGAAGACTTCCAGGTAAATAGAGAAGAAAATGTTAAGGGAATCAGATTGTTAGGTTCCCGGGTAGGAGCCTAGAAAGGTGTAAGAAGAAATACACAAGTGCAAGATCTCTTTTAACTCCGTATCTATATTACATGGAATACAGTGTAGGTCCTGATAGCCTAAGCCTCACAAAGGTTGGAAAGGAAGCCCGTTAAAAGTTTCTCAAATAAGTCGCAAAACAATGTGTGGCACCAGGTCTGTGCAAGTAAATTAATTTAGCTGCCAGTGAAGTGTTTGGAGAGTAATCGTTTTTGTATGAGCATGTGTGCGAACATATTGCATTAATCAAATTTTAAAGGAAAATATTTCTACTGGTTTTAAAGCTTTGTTTGCAAGCTGATGTCCTGAATATGTTGATATAGATAAAGTAAAAAATAAGACATGTCCTAGAGGCGTTGGGCTTACTGTCTCGGCTAACACAGAGATGGTGCAGTTTTAATGTTTCCAGAAGTTGCTAGACAGTATTATTAGAACTATTTGCCTTGAGAGGTACACAGCCTAAATCTGTTTTAGGAATAGAATCATACTTTGAGCAATACTTGCAGTGCACTCTGTCTTTAGGGACTATGATAATGTCCTACTGCATCTCTGTTGACTGTTAAGGTAACAATGCACTGTAGTAAAAAGTTTGCCCCAAATGCCTGTTAGCAACACAGCAAAATGGAATAAGTAATGGTAGCACATGATGTCATTTCTAAATTGTCTAAGTCTAACTGGCATAAGTGGAAATAACAGTATGGTTAGACATCCAGGGCTCTGGAAAGGTGGTGCTTTGGCTGCTATTCGTACTAAAGCCAATGATTCTGCATCTTTCACACGTATCGAGGCTACGTACGTTAAAATGGTATGGGTGCGTAAGTGCAATTTACAATCACACTTTTATTTGGGAATGCAAATTTACCTTATACTGGTGGTAAGTAGTGCCAGTATTATCTGTAGAGGAAGTAAAAAATACTCTTTCTGAAATTAGTATTTTGTGCACATATAACTCTTCTATCTTGGACTCAATTCTACAGATGCCTGACTGTGTCCCTAGAGTCATTACATGTGTGCTGGTTTGCATAATCAAATTGAGTGACCAGGAGACTGTAATGCCTTTTTATGAGATACAATAAACATCAAATCTAGCACTGATCAAATAAGGAAAACAGTAATAAAAGTTAAAATAAATGCCTACAGTTTAGCTCAGCAGTGCATTGAACAACTGCATTGTCCTAACTTTCTTGGTCAGTTTAATCTCTGTAGTGACAGGCCAAGAAAAAAAATCCCTCTCAAATTAGCAGAATTTGGGTATGTCATGAGTTGGAATCCTGGGGGTTTGCTCTAGCTGGATCTTCTGGCATTTGTATACTAGTAAAAATATAGTTGTTGTTCTTGTTTCATTATGTTTCTGATCCCCTCCATCCCTGTAGCAAGGTATTATTCCTAGTCCTGTGTTCCACCATGTCTCGACTCTACTAATCTTCAGCACAGACGGACTCTCTTTATAAATCTCATGACTGTGCTTGTGCATGCTAACGCTTCCCTCTGGTAGCAGATGCAGATTCTGATTCTCTCCCTCTGTATATATGCCCACCCTAACAGGATTAATTGAAAATGAGAACTAGATAATATTGGATAAAACTAATCAATTAATGCTACCTTAAGGGGTTATATTATAATTCTCTCTACTGACTGGA
This sequence comes from Dromaius novaehollandiae, assembly GCF_036370855.1. Taxonomy (NCBI): domain Eukaryota; kingdom Metazoa; phylum Chordata; class Aves; order Casuariiformes; family Dromaiidae; genus Dromaius; species Dromaius novaehollandiae. Next base: position 38,943 of record NW_026991312.1, read on the forward strand.
TTGTGTAGAAGATGGCAGATGCCTACTTGAAGTTGAGATTAGGTTTTTTTGCCTATATCAGAATATCAGAAAATATCAGAAAAGGAACTGTTGCAAATAAAATCTGGGGAAACTGGTTTAGACCTTAGCACAGACACCACACAGATGGGTGCCTGATACTTAGCTACAGCCCTGGTACTCATTTATTTTAAGTGGCTTTGCTGTTGGCATCAATGCCAACATTAACATATCTTTATTTTCGCCCCATTCAGGTATGTGGGAATCCCTTATCTGATCTATGCCAGGTGGACAAACTGGTGCCTGAGCTGTAGAATTGGCTGAATAATACGGTACTGAACAGTACAATAGTGTAACGTGGGTCAGCTTCTTGGCTACTTGCCGTTTGGACGTCTGCTTGAGAAATGAGTCTTAGCAGGACTGGAAATAATCTGTTTTCCAAAGGCCACTTGTGTTTTTGTTTTGGATTTTTTTTTTCTTTTTAAATACTTCATGTCTGTCCTGAGATGATTCTCTTAAACTCCTCCAGCAACTGTCTCTCCTCTGCCAAATAAGTCACTTGCTATCCTGAATATGTTGAGAAGTAACCAACATCTGTCACATGGGCCTAGTAGCTGTTTGCCCCATGATTTCTGCATTGTACAGCTTTATATAGATTCCCCCTCTCCCATTTCATATATACTGTGGTTTGCTTTACAGGTTAAATTAAAAAAATCTGCTTGCGGCTTATTTGTGGATTACTGACCCTGTCTAGGATACTAGTCATTAATTTTAAGTTATGAATCTGGGTTTACTGACTATGTCTAGGAAAGCTACTGGTACAGAATGCCATTCCATGTTTACTGCAGACACCTAGCCTGCCTGCTGGGTGTGCTATAGAAAAGGGCAGAGCTGAATTACTTTTGTTCCTTTTTCTGTCATACCCTGCAGTCTTTGTAGAGGATGGTGGAGGGAGAGTTCTTGCCCAACACAGTGCTTGAGCTATTGTTGCAAATATAAAACCAAGGCATAAATAATTAGCAGAGGGAGGAATACTACTTTCAGAAAACAGAGCAAAGTAGCAACCTCCCTTCCCACTGAAACCAGCTGAGCTGAAGCGAGTTTAGACTAGTGTTTTGCCATGCTTTGCGGGGCAGGGAGGAACTCGCATCTAAATATTAGACTTCTGGGCTCAACTCTATTCGAAGCTCTATGGTTTTGAAGAGCTTTTTCTAAATCTTAGTGCAGTCAATGGAAAGACCTAATTGTTTCCTCAGGGCAATAGCTGGTTTAAGTTGAGGCATCCATCATGTGCTCAGAGGACTGCCGTTGATGGCCGTGACTTTTCTTGCTCAGAGATAAAAGAAAGAGGTGAGCTCTAATCCTTCATCACATAGTTTCTCTTTTCTGCAGTCTCACAAGCAATAAAAGTGGCTGCTAAGGGTTTAGTTAGGCCGTTATACATAACTTACCTGTTCCTGGGATGAGAGCTTACTGTCTGCTCGCTATTTATTCTTGGTACGTCTCCAGCGAGCCCTTAGCAAGTGTCCCGGGAATTGTGGCCCTTTTGAATCTGCACCATACTGGGCTGATGCGGGGGCAAGCAGCAGATGTGGCTACCTTGAGCTGAACTCTTCCTGGAAAAAACAAAACATCGTACATCTTCTAGCAGAAGTTTCATCAGAAAATGTAAAAACTGAATAGTCTGAATGTTTATTGCAAAATATGCTAACATAGTACTCTGGATTTTGTGTGCGTGTTTGAGGAATAGTGTATGTCAGTATTAGGCTGTGTTTTGAAACACAGCATGATTTTATACCAATGTTAAAACCAGTGAATGGACAATGAACAGATTTTTCTTCAAGTAGCAACCTTTAAAGGAAAAGAACCTATTATCTTGAGTAGCAGGGTAGCCTGTACTCTGTATTCATTTAGACTGTTAAGAGAGCCTAGAATATGAGTTAGTAGAAGAAATGGATAATTTGTCATTTTGTCTTGTACCTTTACTTGTTTTAATGCCCTGAGAAGGGAAACAAGGTGAAATGCAGGAAGAGTGATGCTAGCAGCCTGCAAGGGAGAGAGGAGTTCAGGGCAAACAGCCAGCAAACCGATTGAAAATTAATATACAGAGTTCAGAGTAGTCCATCTTGATAACGAACGTTCAATGTTCCCGAATCTGGGGACAGGTGTGGATAAAGAAATATGTCATCAATACATTGGTCTGTTACTAGGGAAATACTTGTTGCTCTTGAGAGTGGCTGCTGCGTTCCACCAAAGGCATCTGATGGGAGAAGACACGTCTGTTGAGGCCTGTGGCGAGGGTCTACTTTAGGGTTTGTTGCAGTCTGGATTTAGATACTCATGGCCTTTGCAACTGCATACCATCAAATATTATGAGATGAATTAACTCAGGAGGCAGTATTCTGACCTCCTTTATGTTCTGTGAATAAGTGTTGCTTTGATTTTTGGATATCTCAAACGTGATCACATTCTAAACTGCTAATTTGTTTTCGTGAAGAGGTTTTTAAAATCCTGGATTGATGGGTGATCCTTTCTATGTTGTCTCCACTATCTGCACCTATCTGCTATCTGTGAATGAGTGTTTATTGATAAAACAACTTACAGACCAGACCTTTAGAGCTGGGTGAGTCAGTCGTTCTGTACAACTTTATAGTTAATCTGTTGTGTTTGTTTTTTTCTCTTTATTGTGGCCTGGCTGTACAGCTTGAGTGCCTGGCTGTACAGAGAAGTCTGCGTTGTCAGTTCCATACCAGGAAATGCATTTGCATAATTAGCTGGGCTTCAGAACAATCAATCTTTCACAGCAAAAAAAATGTTTTGCTTTACACACACACACAAAAAAAACATTGTCAACACTACTGCAGCAAAACAACTGTTACTCTGTTCTCAGAAGTGTCCTGAGTGTAACGTTTGTGTAACTGACCCTCACAACTCGGCGAGTGCAGAAGCCCACATGAAACCACAGGATATTAGAGCATGCTCCTTGGCAGGGATTGAGTGCCTCATGTTGTATTGTTTATATTAGGAGCTATTGTTTCTGAAGTGTGCGTATTCCAGTTGGGAGAGGTACAGGTTTTCCTTTCTCGCTACTAAAGCTGCGTTAGCCTCTCTTCAGATATTCTTGTTTGATTCCCTTATTTTGCCCTAGGTATCTTTCAACAGGTAATACAGGAGACAAAAGAAAAGATTAATAGTCAGGAAACTTCAGAATTTCTGTGAAGTTCTTGCTTCTGCATACTGTTATCTTGGTTGGTTTTATGTTTTGATACAGAATACTTAGAGTAAATTAACCCAACAGCTTGTATGGAAGATTCTTTAGCCTACTGTCTCCCAAGAGTTGGCTGCACATGTTGGAGTTTGCAGTCAGGACACTGATAGTGTTTAAAGTATTCAGCTGGAGGATGCCAGGACTAATAGAATCCAGCTGTTGGGTTTAATGGCTTTTAAATTCAAAATTGGATTAAAAAAATTGTAGAATTTATCTGCTGTTTATTGACTGTTATTTAGGAAGAAAGCTGAACTGTTTCAATCTCTGACTTCTGCTGATGCAGAATTTTTTGTGATGTTTCTGTTTCAACATTATGACTTTAATATCTTTGGACAATAACAGAAAAGGAAGGTTTTTTGAACAGACAGGCCATGATAGTAAGACTTGCATCCAGAGTCACTTTAGGCTTTAAAATGAGTCTGCATTTGAACCAAGGCTAATGTTTTGGCTTTGCATTACTCCTGTGAGATTTCAGACTCAAGTAAGGGTATTGTCCAATTTTCACATCTGAAATATATCAGAAAAGTATGTCTCTTCAGCCTTTTAAGTGAACTGCAACAATAACTTGGATTATGAATTTTGGATTTTAATTTTTCCTGCCATTGTTCAATTTTAAATGTGTTATGGTCTAGTTTGAGACTTTTTTTCCGAACAAATGGGTATAGACAAAGACACTTTGATTACTTTGCTTTTTTGCATCGTTGTTGGTAATTTATACTAACAAGGAAAAGGAAGAGAGCGAGCTTATGTTATCTTATGTTATTCCTCCTTTATTGTGCTTCTGGCTAATTTCCTAAATTCTCTGCTCGAAGCACTGTATCGTGTTTGCGGCAAGGAGGATGGGATGGGTACAGATAGCTGCATTTTCAAAGCACTGACCATTAATGTCTCTCATCCCTTTGTTAATACACGCAGGTGACAAAAGAACTTAAATGAAGGGATTCTTGCGGGGCATAAGGAGAAGTTTTCCTTCTTAAAAATGGTTCCTTGTGACTCAGTTGTTAATAATGAATTTTCCTTATTCCTCAGCTTCCATTTGAAATGGAAATCTATTACATCCAGCGTGTGATGCTCTACGTTGTGCCCATCTATCTGCTGCGGAAAGGAGGTAGGTTGGCACTTTGCCCTTTGTATATCCAGTGGAACAAGATGTGCCTAACGGTTACCACAGATTTTTGCTCTTTTTCTTAGAATATGTATTACTCTTACTTGTTGTTACTTAACAGTTTCTGGTGGTATGTTGGAGTTCCATCCTGGGTAACAGTGTCAGGCACTGAATTAGGGGCATAAAAAGATGGTCTTTCGCCCAAAGGGTTATGTTGTTTTCAAGACTTTTGCCTGCTTGGATGTTTCTCGGGAAGTACCGCACCTTAAACTGAGCTGAAAAGATCTCTTTTTATCATTAGATCCCAGGTAAATATTAATCAGTTAGTTAGATAATTTCTTGGAATTCTGAAGCTGTAATGAATTGTAGTGGCACTCATTAGTAAAACAGGCTAGCTTGCTTGCTACCTTCTCAAACAGTATTACTATCTTGCATCCATTTTACTGTAGTATTGCAGTAAGTCTGGGAATCCTAAATCATTGCACTGACTGGGGTTTTTCTAATCGTCACCCCTTAGAAGGTAGTGTAGTATGTATTCATCTGGTGTGATGCTCTGTCCCCCTCTAGCGTCGATGTGCCCTCAGCCGCATTATCTAGCAGAGCTGCATTGTTTCATGTAGGAAGTAGAAGCTCGTAATATATAGTCCAGATGTTCAGAAGCTTCAACTGACAACCTAGGGGTGTGATGCCAAGAAGTGGGATGTAATTTAGCAAACGCTCAGAACAAACTTAGCCTGTTTCATTCTCGTGAATCTCTTGTATTTTACAGCAGCAGCCACTTACAATCCTTTGCGCTTACTACGCTATGTTTGTAACCCTCTTTTTGTTCTTGACTATTGAGTGAAGCTAAGTGTAAATGATCCAAAGAAAAAGTGAAGTACAGTAATTCAGAGATCGTTCTGTTTGTCTCTTATTAGTGAAATATGCCAGCCACATTTCGTTTTGATGCAACTTTGATAGCACCGCTTGCCAGAATTTAAAAGATATAGTAAAACAGAAGTTATATAAACTCCTAATCATTACAGAAGGCAGAGAGGAAACAATAGTGTTTACAGCCATGCAGTGCATTGTAGGCAATGACAAATCAAACTCTTGTAATATTACCATATCACTTCTTTTGATGTCCTTGAAGTTCCCAAATAATGTATCATGTTGAGATATATATTTGCTTTGCTTTTACATTCGTCATTGGATGTTACCTGTGATCTTCCTTTGAATTTCAAAGTAAATGCTCTCCTGTTTTTTCTGTGCCTTTTATCTGGAGCTGATGGGACTGTATCTGTAGTTTGAAGGGCTTTGTGTTGTGCATTGTCTCCATCCTTTGCAGCCTAATGTGGTGGTCTAAATTTTTGCCCTTTATTAATTCCCAGGTATTTGCTGCCACCTAATGTTGACATGATAGTACTGAAATTTCAGACCCAAACTTTATTGGCTAAATGTATCAATTGGGATTGCCCTAGGCTATGTAACTAACTTTTCAATTTCTTACGCAGTTGGCTCCTAGTCACCTGACTGGCTGTAATACCTCATTAGCAAAACACACGTGAACTCTTGCAGTAAGTTATGGCTGATGCCACAGGTGACTAGATCTATGATTGCTGATGGAAAAACTACTCAGCTTAAAAATATTTGTTAATATTTTGTCATTTCAATAGCACCTCTGTTTAAAAGCACTTTGAGTAGATGATACCCTTTATCATATCTTGTGCAGCCTGCTCTATGGACATTGATCAGCTCTATATTTATTGATAGCAGCTCTATTCCTATATTTATGATAGAAAGTTCCATCAGTGAATCTAGAGATAATAATCTGGAGAAGTTACTGAAGTGTAGTAAAAATGGAAAAATGAAAAGGAATGGATAGGATGTGAAGAAGTATGCTACTTCAGTTTTACTGGAAGCCTATCGATATTACTGATTCCCTTAATAGGATCTCTATCACAATATTAATATTTCTCTCAAGTGAGTTGAGCAAAACACCTGAAGCAGAGATGGCTTGAGGCTTACTCTAGATAGAACTGCATGACTGAGTTTGTTGACATGCTAATCAAGTATCATCCTAATCATGCACACAGACTCAATTATGTGTTGAAGTGTTTCCTTTTGGACAGGAAACTGGGTGACAGTGAGGACGATAAATCCTTTTTTTCTCTTTCTTTTTGAATTCCCCATTATTCATTATAGTGGTGAAGACAGGACATGTTGCACTGGCAGAATCACCTTTGGTGTTCCCTCTCATCAGTTTGGGGGTTCCACCATGCTTAGGATCAAACTGCTGTACTAGAGACATGATCAGTGCTCAGGCTTCAGTGTTGCACAGTAAACTGACTGAGAGCTCAGTGCTCAAGGATATATTCCCCCATGGGAATAAAGATTTCTTCCCCTCTTCCTCTGTCTCCCTCCCCTTTGTACTGGCTGAATACAAATTTCCTTTCTTCCCCTTCTAACATGTTTCCTTTCCAAACGTGCATATGCATGTATGCATGCACATACCACTGAGACAAAACAAATGCACATGTACTGTGGTTCAGATCTTTCTCAACTGCACTACAAGGCTCTCAGGTGAAATAGATGGCGTGCAGATGTAACAGGTCAGCACAGAAGATTTTAACTCAATGCAGTTCCTACGTGAAGTAGGCCTGTAGTTGGCTGCTTTCCTGTTGGATGAATCTCACCTTGTATCACCTGTGAAGCTTGTCAAAAATTATACTCTAGAGCTGGGCAGGAAGCAGCATTCCTGAAAAAGCTCTAATCAGACTGCCCAGCTATAGGATAGATATAGAATTTTGGATATGGTCACTGTGTTTTGTTTTTTTTAATCCCCCTCAGGGAATGAGACCCTCTCTTCCCTTTCAAAAAAGTATGGATGCTTTTGTAGCTCCTGGACTGTATTACTGTGTGATCAGATGAGCGCTAGGATTGGCAAAAGGGAGGCACAATGAGTGAATTGCCAGGGTGGGGAGAAAAAGACAGGAGCCAGTGCAGCACTGATTTAGACCATGGAACCACCCCTTCACTGAAAACTCCTCAAACCACTTTCATCTGCAGTCACAACTAAGTTGGTCTTACGAAGCATACAAGTATGCTCAGATAAGTACACTGTATTTTGCTACTGGGATAGAGATTGCTGGAAGAAGGCTTAGGCAGCTGGGGAATTGTAATGTCTCAAACTGCCACCACTGTTTCAGGAGTGCGTTAACCTGACCTCCAGAGATCAAGGTACTAGAGACCTCCAGTGGTGTTCAGGAAAACTTTATTTTGCCTGCCATACACTTTCAACGTAATGGAAAAAAAAATCTGGCTTACATTGCATCAACCTCAGAGGTCTAACCAGTTCTTGACTGTCTTGGTCCTTAAGCTAGTAAATCTATCAGTGGTCAGATTTTTGGATGGATTTGACAAGATCACATGTGCACTTGATTTCACAGCTTCAAATTATATTGAAATTTAATCAAAATGGCATTGTTATTTCCTAAGTGCTGTGAGCAAATGGTATCACTCCACAGGGGTATGGCCTAAGAGTTAATATGTGGCTACTCCTCAGCGGTAGAGTTCAGGTGATAATCTTTCTTACGGTTTGAGATCTCCAGCATAATTTAATGGAACAGAAAAGCATACTGGTGTTGGTTTTGGGGTTTTTTTTTTCCCCCTTTTTTCCCCCTTTTTTTGGGGGGGCACTTTAAGGAGCAATCTGATGTATGAACAGATGTACCTGAAGGTCCAGGAATATCCTTTATGCTTAATCAGAGGCCTTTGTATCAGTGTCACTGCAGTGTCACACAGTGTCATCGTATGGTTCAGACATCTTAGACTGCAGGGGGAGCTAGGTCTCCAGCATCTTCTTTGTTAAAATGATGCTGATGCCAATTGATGCTGAACAAAGGATTGCCAGCTAAACACTTTTGATTACTATGGTAATTTGAAAATTACCATTTTAGGTCTCTGAAGCATTGCAACCCAAAATATTACTAATTTATAAATTTGTTGTCCCTTTCCTAGGTCACAGAAGTGAATCTGAACAACATGTTGTGCCCAGCCATTGCAGAGAAGAGAAGCCCTGGTATCGAATCTGGGCATCTGGACATCAGACTGTCATGACTATGACTCATGGGAAACTTGTAATCCTACTGTTCTACAGTGCTGTCCCCATCTTCAAATGTAGCATGGACTTGTTTGGATTCCCCACTAAGAAAACAGACTGAAATTTCTCCTCGGGGAATAGTACTTACAGGAAGCAGAGACACCTAAACTCATACTGGAAAAGAAAGAGGAGGGATGAGAGGACTGTGTGTTTATACTTCTTCCCACAGTTTATTGCCTCAAAAACACCTCTGTAATCAAGTGAGTGTTTTTGCTTTTAACTGCTGTTTCTCACTGTTAATTGCCAATGGCAAAATTAGTGGCCTTATTCTGGAAATGGTTCGTGTTTTATACATTTTGTGTAGATTACAGTAGAATCTTGCTAAGCCACCCTTTAAAATTAAGCCCAGGATCTGTCCACATTCCAGCAAAGAGAGTGTCAGTGCTACCTCATTTTATGACTTTTTTTTTTCCTACTAAATATCAGTACACTTACATCCCAGGATAGGAAATAAAGCTGAATTATAACTCACCACTGGTAAGAACAGAGCGTATCTTGAAGTGCATCATCCTGGCTAACTCTCAGTGCTTGAATGTTGTTAAAATGGGTGTGCAAAATTCACAATTCAAATGCAGGCTGTCCACACTGTGGAGAGAGTAAACTGATTTGGTTGTATTTTGGACAGGGGAAAAAAATAAATCTCCACTTGCAACCAAAAGAAGAGTACTTTTCAACTACATTATGCTTCTATGGAAATACAAAAGAAGTATTAGTTTCTGTTAAATTCCATAAAGATTTTCACCAGCCTATTTTTTGAGAAGTTTAAATAAATAATTAGTAAGGACACTAGAACTAGCACAAGACTTCATGGGGGAAAAAGTCAGTTTAAAATAAATTTAGTCTCTCTTCGATGTTGGTCTTTAGATTTTAAAGCCACACTTCCATTTCCTAGATAACAAAATTAACTATTTGACTTGTTCAAGGTCACGTGAATTCTTGTTGCAGAAGCAGATGATGAACCCAAATCTCCTGAATCCATATTAAGTCCTTCCTAACAGTGCTACTGAAATAATAAAGTTTAAACTGAAATATCCATTACCATGCTATTTCAACCCAAGAGCAAATATATAGCCTACTTGGATGACCCTGATCTGGAATGGTCTCAACTGTCTGGGGCATGAGCATTTCTGCGAATGAGATTAGTGCCAGACTGGCAGTTGGATTAAATTTTTTGAATGTGCTTAACATATAAGAACTGCCTGTGCTCCTTAGTGATAGAGAAATAGTGAAGCTCACCGCTACATATTGAAATTGATTTCCCATGTGAGCAGCAAATAGCTTGTGACAAACCCACCACAGGCCATTCAAACAACCACTCAGCTGGATCTCAATTTTCCTTTTTGTATGCCATTGTTAACAGACTGCGCTAAAGAAAGTAGTTCACACTGGTCTGTTAAACAGTCATCTGTTGAATAGCAGTACTGCAGAGTTATAAAATCTATAGTGATTATTTGTCTAATGAGAAATGCTCACAAAATATCCCAGGTATGAATTTAAAATTAGTATCCCAAACCACATGTGGGAATCCAGCTCCCTCTGAAATGTTTCTGTGCGGAGGTCATTGTTTCCTTTTTGTCCCTTGATGTCTGGATAATGACACTACTGAATATCATACTGTTGTTTTCAGGATTGTGAAGTCTAGCAAGTGAGGGGAATTTTCTATTATTTGGTGAGGTCAGTGTGGAGTGTGAGAGTCATTATATATATATTATATATATATATATTTTATATATATATATATATATATATATATATATATATATATATATATATATATATATATATAATGTAAATTTTGCAAGGAAAAAAAAGAGGATGTTGTAGTGCAAGATTCTTAGCTGGAAGAACCTGAACAGCTCTCCTAAGTGTCTGCTGAAACACAATTCTCTGGCTAGATTGTTTGAGCTGAATACGAGAAACATGGGTTCAAAGCCAAACTATGCCATTGCTCTGCTTTGTAATCTTGGGCAGTTTACTTAATCTCTTAAAGACTGCGTTCTTCCTCCAGTCCTGTTTCATAGCTAGGATCACTTGTCTATTTTAGTGTTTTACATGTTGCCTAGTGAAACAATGTAGGCCTCTAAGTTGTCCCCCAGATATCAAGGTCTCTGAATTCTAGCTTTTCTGAATGTTCATCTCTTTAGTCTAGTACCATCTGTTCTCAGGCTTTATACAATACTTCTGAAATAACATAAGTAAATGTCAACCGGGTGAGTTCAGGTGAATACAAATATGGTATAGCACTACTCTACCAATTCCTGGGAGCTGTTTTAGAGAGCTTAACTTATTTAAATATTATTTTGTGTATTGCATCTAGGTTAAAATGCACTTAAAATTGCAAAGACAACAGTGAAAAACTTTGCAAGTCAAATGACATTTTCTTTACAGCTAGGGAGGCAGCACAAAAAGTTTATGTATAGCTTGACCAGGTCACTTAAAGTTGGTACTTTGGTAATAGAGCTGTGGTCACTTAAACTCTGACCCCAAGGCTACTTGCTTCCTCTCTTCCTATCTATAATGAAAAACCATAGGCAAGGTGGTGTCATGTATCTGCCATCTTACTGATGTTTTCAGGTAGTGGAGTTTAACTAATACCATTGCTATTTAAGTGAAGCTTTCTGTACTGGTTTGTAAATAGGATACCCCTCAGTTCTTAGAGCATACTTGCTAAGTATGTTAGAAAGTATTAGACTAGTCTGAATTTTCTCCCTTTAACTATAGAGGACTCCATTATTCGTATCAACTTCACTTTTAAGTTTGGATTTTGCTTGTAGTTCAGACGCTTCCTCTGATCTTCATCCAGCCACTGGAAAAGAAATCCTATAAGCTGTCTTACGCTTTCACAGAAGCTCATATTTGTCATGGTTGCATCAAGCCACAGTTTGCTTACTAAAGCATGGTGTGCAATTGTATTTTGGGTAAAATTACAACAATGTTGTTGCTTATTAAAGTCACAGTGAGAGTGACATACGGGGTGCATATGCGCTGCTGTCATTCAAGTATACAACCAACTTCTTGCTCTCTGTTGACTAGGAACAGAGCCGCTATGTTATTTTCAGTGGATAAGGGATAGCTCTACTGCTTTAGAATGCAAAGTGTAGGTAGTTTTGGGAAGAATATTGTAACTTTCAGAAATTTCCATTTAAATTACATTGATTTTACTGTAGCTACCTGGCATGACAGCCAAAATTATAGAAAAATAAATGCAGAAAAGAATTGTAAAAGGGCAATAAAGATTGAGAAAGCAGTCCTCTGGTGATTTAAAAACAGAGAGCATGCATGACTAAATGGTGGTGTGGTGAAGCAGGTAAAAGGAGTTATTTTGCCTTTATCTTCATAAGATACTGTACATGGGCATACTCATACCAGCTTTAGTCTAGTGAGTACTGTCATAGCTACCTACACATGTACATAGTTATTCTCAGTCCCAATAGGCTTGTACAGCCTATGCTGAAGTCTATTGAATCTTTATGGTTATTGCTGAATGTGCTAGCTAGTGAAGGGTAATATCAGTATAGCCTGTCTCTGCTATAAGGCATCCTTTGAGTAATGAATATAACTATCAACATTTGATAATATCTAACAGGGCAGAGAGCAGGCAAAGGCAGATAAAAATGACAGTATTTTTTTTTTTTACAATTGTCTGAAAGTATACAACTTTTTACAGAGCCTGAGCACCATGACAGTGTGCATTTGTGTGTGTGTGTGTCCCCCTAGGTTATTAAAGTCATAAGGAAAGCAATATTTTTCCCCATATCTTATTAACATGTCTGCTAGTAAGACTTTGACAACTCTGTAAACTGTTTCTGTTCTCGCCATATGTTTGAATACTTAATTCTAAAAATAGCCTTGCATCTAAGGGTACTTTTATTAGAGTATTATTACTTCTTTGGTGAACTCTACATCATGTGACATTGTGTTTTTTCACTAAATTGCCAAAACTCGTTTTCAGGAGGAGAGCCCTGAAATACTGAGGCATCTGTGGTGTCTACTGAATATAAAATTAATTGCTTATACTGTATATTTGAGAGTATCTCCACAGCAATTTTCACTTAAGAGCACGGTCTGTCACTAATGGATTGACTACTTTATAAAGGTTTTCTGTTTCTATGCGCTATCAGTGCAAATTACTTGAATAGATGTCAACCAACGATGAAATAGGAAATGGCCATCAAGCTACACTCTAATGCAGCACTGTGCAGTAATTGCCACTGCCTGGGTTAGTTCTGTACATGCTAAAGTCATAGCTCCCATAACAAGCAGGTGTTTGAGTACAAAAATAACCTGATTTCGAAGACTCCATTGTATGCTGTTACAGTATTTTAGATACATTTAGTACTTCTGTGTTAGAAGGAAAAATTAGGTAAATGAGGTAAAAATCACTGGTGTTGGTGGAAAATAGGCAAGCTTACTGAGCTAATATATTGTACATTTTAATGTTGGAGCAGAAGGAGGGAAGAAACTGATCCGGATGCTGCAGGTAAGAAATAAGGCTCTCAAATATTAATTGCTATAACAGGAGTCTCTAGGTTATCAGCTAAAACCAGATACCCCAACATCTAGAGGAGAAAAGAGGATTTTCCATGAGTGTTTGGACACAGTAATTCAGCTGAATACTAATGTATTCCTTTCTTTTCAAGGTGTCTACACTCCAGAACCACTCTCCAGTTTCTGGTGGGCTCTTCTGTCTACTGGGCTTATGTTTGTATACCATTTTAGCATCTTGCAGATTCTGGGATTGGTAAGTAAATGTGTGTTAATAAACAGATAGTTTGCAAGTACATTCAAAATAAAAACACTGACTAGTTTTTCAAAGTGTCCAGATTCACATGGATAAAATTACTTGAATACAAATTTTTAATCGCATGTCCTAATGGCCATTTGTACCTCATATTTCACAAGTAGTGGTAAAACCTTCCATAAATCAGCTATGCACCCATATAAATCCATCTCTTAAATGCACAACTGCATTCAGATCTGCTTTCCTTCTGAAAGCTGGCCAATTGATGCTGAACAAAGGATTGCCAGCTAAACACTTTTGATTACT
>NW_026991312.1:60000-107500 GCF_036370855.1 Dromaius novaehollandiae
TTAGGACTCGACACGGTGCAGAACAGGAGTGGGACTGTGTGGCCAGACACAGACTATCCCTTTCAGCAGTGGCCCAAGTTTTAGAAATGTTTAAGCTGATTGTAAAAATCTCACTCTCCATCTTGGGATTGATTTGCTGTCCGCTGCCAGGAAAAAAAAAAAAAAATCATCTGCAGTGCTGATGGCTAGACTGTGCAGAGAAGTTTTTCTTAAGTAGTCAGAGGTGTGTGAACAGAGACCTCTATGTTTTTTAAAAAAAAAAAGAAAGAAAAGAAAAAAGGAAAATAGGAGACACTTGCTAGTAAACAAAACTAGGATGATGAATTGATTACTCTGTTGGTGAAAGACAGTCTAAATTTAGACACTCTCCAAGCACATCCATACATGCAGCATTAGTAACTACAATAAAATTGTTTACTGATCAGTTTGTTAATGCAGACTGAGTAAGCAGCACTCCAAAGCACAAGAGGGCGCTAGTAAAACTTCTGCACCCACCATAATGTCTGGCACTAGCCAACGGACATTAAAATTATGGTGCCAAGGCTTTAGCTGTCCAGGACACGTGCAGTGCTACTTTTCAAGGGTTCAGACAGCGTGTGCAGTGTTTGAGCTCTGTCTATGTGTTCAGCGTTCTTCTATTTAAACACCAAAGAAGAAATTCCACTTTGTTGCCTTTGCAGGGTGCAAATTAACAGCTCTTGGTCATACTTACATAAATCAATGAAAGACCACAGTCTATGAGCACCTACCTATATTTGGTTCTGGTTCAGCTTCTTAGGGCTTGACAAACACTGCTAATAAGCAAAGCCCACCTGTGCTTAAGCAGGTGCTGCCTTGCTGAAGCTGGGAGACAGGAACAGGCGGTTCATTTGCACACCTTAAGATTATAGAGTACCTCAGTGTAGCAGTTCTATCCCTCTATCTCTGGCCTTAGTCAGGGTTTTGATATTTCTGTATATTGGATAATGTTTTGTAAAACCTAATTGTATTTCCTTTCAGAAACAGCTATTTGCAACTATTTAAACACTGTACTTTTATGTCCTAAGTCTTGTGTCTAAACTGCAGGCATTGGTTTCCTATACATTTATAGATAATGGAAAAATATAGATGGGCTGGGGTTTTTTTGCTGTTGCAATTGTTTCACTAGAGGCAGACTGTTATGAATTAAATTAGTCTTAGCAGTTAAAGCTCTGAAAAGGCCAAAAAATCAGGAAGAGGGCATATGTCAGCCCTTCTGCTGGTATGTGGAAGGTTTCAACAGGCAGACAGAGGTCAACCTTGATGTTTTCATATTTACAGTGACAAGATACATAACACATCTGTTGAGTTTTGTGATCTTGTACTCAGTGCTATTGCTCTAAATCTGTCTTGCAGCTTTTAATGTAACTTAGTTAAAGCCAAGGTGGTTTTAAAATTGATTTTATTTTTCTTCAGGGTAAATTTTGTACTTTTTAAAAAAATTATTTCTGCATTTACCAACCGAGTCATTCTCTCAATGCTGCAGAGGATGCAGCAGGCAGAACAGCGAGCATGCCCACCCACATCACTCTCGCCAGCCAACTGTGCCGGGGAGCTGGAGCTGCTCATGCACTGGGCTGAGGCACAAAGCTGTCTTTGGAAACTTGCAGTTCCAGTTGCCCAACTCTCTCATTCAAGCATCATGTTATCCAGGCACAGACTGGAATGGCAGGGGCAAGGATTGATGTGGGGGGCTGAACTGCCGCCTATGCTGTTAGTTCTGAATAATTTGTAAAAGTGTTCTACATTTTGTAAACTTTTTAATGTGCTAAAACTTGGTTATGAGGTAACATTTGCAAATAAGGGGTAATTTGTGTATTTGTTTTTGTATTTTGGTCCATTTTTTTGTTGTTGCACCCTAAGTCCAGCCAACTGGGCAAATAGTTGTTAAATCTTTATATTGAAACAAATAAATGCATTTTAAGGGATACTGTACAGTTTTGTTATTCTAGACCTACTAGGCACTGTGTGCGTCTTGCGTATGACTTCGTAAAACTAGGTAGGAAAACTGAACTTGGCTTTCCACTTCAATTTGTAATACTAACAGATTTCTAGGGGGCCTTGAATATTTGACAGCTAATCACCAATCAGATAAGAATATGGATTCTCCTCTAAGCTGTCTGTAATGCTCGTCTTGGTCTACTCTGCATGTAGCCATTCCTTTAAAAGAGAGCAACGATTATCAGCATTTCTGGATAGTCTAAGCATTCAAGCAGGACTTGTGCCTGTTATCTGGCAATCCCCACAAGAGAAACCTGAGTCTACCTTGCTGACAGATCCTTTAATCATTGCTTAAATACTTCCTGTCCATATCTTATGGATGAAAAGCACAGGAAACAGTATATGATGTCTCTCTGTACTCTCCTTCCACTTCATTATGATGTGACATTTGAAAATAAGGGGTAATTTGTGCACTTGTTTTTGTATTTGCCACAACTTTGGTAGAGAATGTTGTTTATTTCCTGTCCTGTTCTATGTCACTTCACTAGAACAACAGAGAATAGAACAGAACGTGTACTGAAGATTTCAGCCTAAAACTTTGTCCAGAAAACTACTCGAAGGTACTTGAACTGAAGTTCCATCTCTAATGCACTTCACAAATGTTTCTGGCAGTAATTAAAGGACCTTTAGGTATACTGCAAGTGTTGTGACCCAGTCCATCTCAGACCAGCAAGCATATAATTGTGTAAGTTTCCTGGCAAATACCGTTCCTGGAAAGAGAAAATATTGAATATGCCCACCTTTCTGACTGGAGTTTATTATATGTGCGTTGCAGGAGGTTTTCACCAGTCTGGGAGCAGAATCAATACCACAGCTTCATTTCTCTAACAATGCTTAAAGCAGAATCATTATACTAGACTTCTGCCTAAGCATCAAGTGCTTTATGGAAACCTGAGCAATTTCTTTTTCACTTGCCACTGCTAGTTATTCTCTAAATCTCTCTGCAACTCTAATCATTAAGTCAGCCTTTCACTGTTTAATACCAA
This sequence comes from Dromaius novaehollandiae, assembly GCF_036370855.1. NCBI lineage: Eukaryota > Metazoa > Chordata > Aves > Casuariiformes > Dromaiidae > Dromaius > Dromaius novaehollandiae. Next base: position 63,006 of record NW_026991312.1, read on the forward strand.
CAATGTAGGTAAGTTGTCAGCTCTGAAGCATCCTTAATGCTCAGTGTTAGTTTCTTTTCAGTGTAATACTACATAGCAGGCTGAAGGAGCAAGAAGAGCAGGGAACTTTTGCTGGAAGTTTCACTAAGTATACACCTCAGTGAACTATGAGTTCTAGGTAGATGTTACCAATTTCAGACTAATGATACCAAATCTGTAAAATGCTAAAATGACAGTCTAAGCTATTTGCTTAAGTAGCTTTTTCCTGCAGAGTTAAATTTTATCTTCCACATAGAGGCTTCAAGCAAGTGGAGTAACATCTGTATCAATCCTCAACATCTGAAGATTACATGGATTTTTTAGTTATTTATTTTTTTAAGAATTTGCACCTATGGACAGGAGACACAAATCTTAGATTAGTCAAAGACAAAAACATGCGCAGGGGCACATTAAAATTTTCTGCTTTGTCTCAATAATTGTCTTACAGAGGGAGTACGTTCCCTTTCACTCATACTCAACAGAAAATGTCTCTCAGTGCAACAGACATTTAATTCAGGAAACACGGTTTTAGAAGTCAGTTTTCCCTCTGTCTTGGGAACTGTGTTTTGTCATCAGCACAGCTGGATGGGGGCTTTGCTGCCTCACAGGAGCACACGCCTTCCTCCCTCCTCAAACAAACATCCCTTCAGCATGAGCATAGCTGTCCACGCCGGGGGGAGGAGGATGGCCAAGCCTTCCTCCCCTCCTGCCAGGCACCCCAGGAAGCTCTGCCACCAAGCCAGAGTTACTATAGGGACACTGAAAACCAGTGCTGACAGTTACAGCTGTTGAACTAATGGTTCTGGTACGCTGTTCTCACTGGATCTCCTTCCCAAATTAAAAACTTAAAAATGGCCATACTGCCTTAGACTAAAAGTTTTGGGGGAAGGGAAAAAATTTCCTTCCCTGGCCCACCATACATTGAAGGAACCCCGTAAGTTAACGAAAAATCCAAACGATCACTTTTTTTCTGTAAAATGGGGTCAACATTGTTATGGAAATTAGGCTTGTCGGCCACCATAACAGGGCCCGACCCTAGGTTGCCGCAGAAAAGTTCAGAGCCAAAACAAAACAAATTAAATAATTAAATTTTAATGACGCGTGTGCAATAATTACAGCTCAAGCTGGGTGCCTCCAAAGAGGGACCCTAACATAAACAAATCCTGGGCAATTACAGTTTTTTCAACTTACATTTCCCACCCCTCACGCGGTAGTTAGACCAATAGTAATTTTTTGGTCTGGGGTCTCCTGCTCCTCATTGGGTCTCATCGTCATTCTGAGGTAAGCTGTTTTTCTCCTTATTTTTGTTTTTTGCGGTCTCTGATGACGGTTGTACCTCTGTTTTTGTTGGGTCTTACTGTTGTGTCTCAAGGTCCTGAGGAGGAGGAGGAGGTGATTCTAAAGCATAACAATTATCACTGCCCCAGCAGTGAGCTAAGGCTTTGTCCCTCAAGGTCCTAATGCCCTGCACTGGTCTTATTTCAAAGCCTTGACACCCTCCCTTTCGGAGTGTGAGACGCAGGAATGCAGACCGCTTGTAACTTCCTTAGCTTCCTAGCTTGAACCAGCTCTGAGGCCCTTTTCTTACTGGACTAAGTAAAAGTTCATTATTTTATCTAAGTGCGGCCTAAGGCTTCAGCAAATTTAGCGCCTCATGCTAAGCAAGTTTCATAGAAGTTGTGCTAAGCGGCTACCTCTAGACAGTTTCGGTTCGCTATTCTTTAACAACATGACTAATGTACCCATTAGCTGGACACGACATGAAATAAATCGCTCATGGCAACGCAAACCTTGATATTCTTTAAAATTACACCTTCTACTATGAGATTAATATGAAGAAAGTATACTGAAATTATTTCCTTGAAGATATTATTTGACATAAATTTTGCTGCATGAATTCATTTTTCAACTTAGTACTATTTATCCTGTTGAATAATGTTCCTATTGTAGCGCGGGGAAGCGTATTGGTCACACCAGTGTAACTGGTTCTGCAACCAAGCTGCGTTCTATGAAAGTCAGAACCACTTCCACCTCTCAGAGAGGAAGAGGCCCAATGCTGGACATAATTCAGTGTTTAAAGTTAGACATAAAAAGTACAAAACTGGACCTGAAATGCTGATATAAGTTGGAGTGTTCAGTGACTCACTTCTGAATTAGACTGCAAGCTGCACCTGTCCAGTTTGTTCCTACAGTAGGCAAAATGAAAAGACTGAGTTAATCTCAGAGAAATATTCCTAACGTCATTAGCATCTAAAACACCAATTTCAAATGTTCCAATAAAAACAAACAAAAAAACTGACCAAGCCACACAATTAAGCAGAGAAACATAAAAAGAAATGGTGATTCTTTTTCCTTATTTTATTGGAAAAATGATTTAAAAGGTAATAACAATAGAATAACAATAGTGTTAAAACTACTACAATATCTTTCCACAGCCATATCTCACAGACCCACAGATAACCTTCTATATAATTATTTTTTGCTTTTTCCTCATTTTTATCTTTTAAGCCATACTTATATTAAAATGCCCATTTCAACAGTTTCTTCACACTAATAGCAATTAAATGTGGAAGGAAGGAGGATCTAGTTATAAAGGAAGGGGTTTCAGGTAATCTGTGATATTATTGTAATCAATCAAGTTGCTAAGGAAGGAAGGAAAAGAGAGAGGCCTTACAAGCTACTCCAGGTAGCTTTAAGCCTATTGTGTGTCACCGTTGCATTACAGATAACTCAGGATGCTGGTGAACAATTCAAAGTAGTTTTTTGGTAACATATAAAACACTAAAATAACTTAGAAACTAGATCCAAATATTTTGAAAAGAATCAACTTTGATATACAAAAACAGTCATAAGTTGTTACAAAAGTTTCAAACAAAAGTTTGTTTTCTCAGTGCGTTTATGTACCAGCGCAATTACTGGGTCCAGAGCAAAGAAAGAGGTTTTTATTCTTTACTTTTTCTTTAACAGTAATAAAAAATGAGGAAAACATAAATTTGTATGTAAAGAATCATCGCTGGTCTTAAGAATAAATGTGACCAGAAACCCTTAAATCTGAGAGGCACACTTTGGGTTTCCTTTTTTTCTATTTTTTTCTTTTTTTTCTTTTTTTTTCCAACATAAAAGGAAAGTCACCAGTTTATTTAAATGGAGTAGCTACTCAGACGCCCCAAATAAACTTAATTCAATTAACATCACTAGCAAAAATCAGTTAGAAACTGTACAAAAATAAAAAAGTTAATACATTTAATCCTGCAGGGATTTTGTAAGGACTGGAAGGCAGGCTTTAGGAGCAGCATTTGGGCATGGCTGGAGGCTTCTTTGGTTCGATCTAACACACACAAGAGATGTAACCTACTCCAGGCAACAATTTTAAAACCCCGCACATTTGAAGACAAGTAAGGAGGTCCATATACAAACGTCAGGGTGTGCCAGTGGATTGGACTGTCTCGATTAAACAGCAGTATATCTGAGGTCAGAACTCGAGCGTGCCCTCCCCCTGCCACCAGCAGCAGCGGGGCGGAGATGGTGGGACGTCAGTGCTACAGCAGTCGGGGCAGAAGGCGGCCGCTTGAAGCACGACTGAGCAGCAGCTTCACGTCAGCTCTAGGGGTTTGTCGTCTAACTCAGTTTACAGAGCATGGTTTTTAGGAACATTAAGCAAAAGAATTAAAAGAAAACCCTTTTAATGGAATAAGGCAAACTGATTAGTGCTCATTGGAAGTTAGCGTTCCAACTTAAAACAGTGAAACAGGCTACGTGGTTGTACCTTAACTTCTTATAAAGTACCCCAAATAATAAAAAAAAGTCTTTATCTAAAACCAGCGACGTATCTGAAAGGGCAATAAACATAATTACAAGGGAAGGCCATTTACGAAAGCGTTTCTTGATCAGCTTTAAGCAAACAGACCTATTCTGTCCCAGTGCATGTCACAGTGAACTGCACATTTTGTACAAATAAACCCACAATTACACAGAAAACATCTGTAGCATTCTCAGCACTTGCGTGCTGAGGAGGTAGGTGCCCTAGAAACACTGTAGACAGACTGATTATTCTAAGCATTTTTATAAAATATCATACAAATCTGATTGACCGTAGACTTTGTAACAGTTTTTTTAATTAGTGATACAAAACTCTGGTCCAGAAGGGTCTGGCATTAACTCATTTTAAAAGCACACCTTTACAGTTTGAACCATATTTTTAAGCAACGGCTACTGAGAGTTAGACAAAAATGCGTTGTGCATTATGCTGTGTACAAAAAGGAGACAAAACTATCCTTTTTTCCCCCCAAGCCACGGTGGGAAGTATTGCTGACCTCGTCCTTAAAAACCTGCAGGATTGTTTATTCATCAGTATAGCATTACTACACTGGTAAGAAATTCCGTATAACATCTGCATATATTGAAGATTTTTAAAAAAAATCTGATATGATTTTAGATCCGCATGACCAGTCACGTGACCTGCTTGAGGTTGATTAGCACCTTTCAATACATATATATTTTTATATATAATAGATCTTTTTAAAAAACTTCTAACAATGAGCTCATACAGAAGCATGAGCATGCTGTAACGAGATGACAGATAAAGATGGGGTTGGATGACTTCTTTTTGCAGCAGACAATATGATTCAGTTTGTGCTCAGTTTCACCTATAAGGGCAAAGAGGAGAGGCGGAAAAAAAAACCAAAAACCAAAAAAAACCCCTCTGTCAGGTAGCCACTTGTTCACAATTTCCACTTGAAGATTAATCCATTTAAAAATGTTCCCCAAGTAGAAACACAACAGTATCATCCAAAATAGCCTCTATATAAACTTCTATTAATTTCTGCAGCGTCTGCCTGGCACCTCTTGGCTCCTGAATTTTCAGGCCCTCTGTTTATTTATAAATTAAGGCACCACAACTGAAAATGTTAATATTTGAACATCAGATGCTGTGGATGAAGGAATGCCGAAGACCTTCTATAAGAACCTCCATAAAAATTAAGTAGCAAAGCTAATCTCACATAAGGGATGAGCATAATTTATCCAAATCTCTTTTTGAAACACTGAAACATTTACAATTAGTCTGACATTTGTTACATCTTAACTCAATTTAGCTATTGGAATTCTGTTGTATGTATTTTTTACAAACCTTTGTTATTTGAAATAACTGTAATTTCTGCTTACTGCAGTTTACTCATCCGTATTAGGAAGGTCTTTTCTATAACAGATAGGATGTGTTATCCCCTAGAACATGCGCTGAACTATGACAGGTATTAGTGGGAGTTCTGCCCCCCCATGGCTGGGGGCGCCGGGCCCGCCTCTGAGCCGCGCTCCCTCACGGAGCCGAGATCCGCTCCCGCTGCCTGAGGTCCCGGGCCGCTGCTCTGAGGGCGCCGATCGCGGCGCGCGGACGAGGGGCCGTTGGGCGAGGGGGGCCGTTGGGCGAGGGGCCGCTCGGCGGCCGTCCGGCGTCCAATCAGCGGCCGTCCGGCGTCCAATCAGCGGCCGTCGGGTGCCCGGGCAGCGGCGGCTGGACGCGCAGGGCTGTCGCACGGCCCCGAGGGGCAGGGGGAGCAGGGCGCGCAGGCGGGGGAGGCCGAGGCCGAGGGCAGCGAGCCGAGGAGCCCGGCGCAGGACGGCGTGGGGGCCAGGTAAGGGGAGAGAGGCGGCCGCGGGGCGGGGCACGTGGGAGTGCCGGCCGAGGAGAAAGGCAGTCCTGTAACGCTCAGGCGGAGGAGAGTGAAGGGTGTTAACGGGGCTGGGAGGGTAACGGGTCTCGGGGCGAGCGGCTGGCACCGCCGTGCAGTGACCCCGTTCATCTGTAACTCCTCTCCCCTTGCAGGCTGTTGCTTGCAGTTACCGTCCTGGCGTCAAGAGGCAAACCCCCCAGTGTAGCCTTGTTGTGGGCTGCTGGCTTCTCCTGAAGCTCGGGAGGGAACAGAGGGGACGTCCTTGCATTTCATGTTTCGTCAGCCCGACAGCATTTTGGCTTTGATTCCATCTTGCTCCTACCTGTTCCTGGACAGTGACGGGGAGGAGAAGAGGCACTATCCCACCATGTCCCGTTACAGCCTCCATAATCTCCTGGACTGGCTGTACGGGGGGGTGGAGCCCAGCTTTGCTGGCAATGGAGGGCCAGAATGCGCTGCCTTTCTCTCCGGGCAGCAGCGTCTGCTGGAGAGCTTGGTCTTCCTCAGTGTGGGTTTTGTGGAGATCCTTCTGTCCCTGTGGAAGCTGAGGCAGCTGCACTGCAGGGAGCTGGAGGGTCATCTGCTACAGCAGCCCCAGGCTAAGCAGGAGAGCTTGGGCAAAAATCTGCTACTGGTGGCTCTCTGTCTCATCTTTGGGCTGGAGGTGGGGTTCAAGTTTGCTACCAAGACTGTCATTTACCTACTGAGTCCATGTCATGTGGTCACTATGATGGAGGTAAGGCCCATGTGTGGTTACCAGGAAGTTTGCTTTAGCTTTATACTTGCAAGGCAGTATTTTTATATAGTCAGTTGTGGACCAAAAGTGCATAACAAGGGTACAAATGTCAAGAATTGATATAAATTTTTAATAATGATTTAGTTTTTAATTGGCCAAACTGAAATCGATGAAGAAGCAAACGTCAAATGAAAATACTAATGTCAAACTTCCTGCTTGGAAAGGCAAAAGATTAGTTACCTTTACCTGATCATTGCTTCAAGAATAGAAAATGCTGTTTCCAGTGACAGTAGTGGTAAAATTTGCACCAAATTTAATGAAAGCAAGGCTGTTGCTAACAGGCTGATGTAGTTCACTGGTAACGTTTTCAGGTAAGTTTTTTTTCAGGGATGTGAATGTGTTTTGTGAAGTTGTTGAAGAAATGAATTACTCCTCGTGCAGAAAATTTTGATACTGGCTTTCTAATTTTAAAAGCTGAATGGTAAGGAGGCCAGTCTTACCTCTGTCACATTTATCTGTGGGATGAAATAAGTGGTCTGGCTGAATACCTGTGGGTACACTGTGTAACTTAATGACTTGTGTCTAGCTTGCAGATGCACTTTAATATACAGTTTGTGTAGCGGTTGGAATACTGGAAATGTTCATAAACAATTATTGAACTGTGATATCTAAACCTTATGAGCTCTATTTTCCAATGGTCCTGTACATGTACCTAGAAGTCACCTTCACTGAGAATGTAATTATTTTTGACATCTCCCAAACTCCTTTATAATTTTGTTTAATTTCTCTAATGCTCTAGCCTCAACACTGGACAATTTACAAAATTTAAGCTCAAGAATTAATAAAAGAATGTCAAAAAGACTTTCATAAAAGCTGCCATGATAAAAATATCTGTCTAATAGCAATAACAAATAAAAATCAAACCAATGTAGTTCTTACTCTCAGTCTCCCTTTGCAGAAGGCAAAGGATCAGGGGCAACTGATCTAGGCTGTATCAGATCAAGCCAGTTCTTACTTTCACTCCTGGAGAGCATTTTCTGAAAAAGGAATGGTAACATTGTTTTCTTGTAGTACCAGAGGTCTAAGGGAGATGGGTATCCATTTAAGAGGGGAAAACCAAGCTCTTTACAGAAATATGCAAGACATTTATAGCAATTAACTTGCTGTTCCAGAACTTAATTAGTAGGGTATGTAAATTGCTTAGCAGTGATGCAACGTTAGCTCATAGGACTATAGGACGCTTGCTGCCCATAAAGTAGTAACAATAGCTGTGCAATCAATTAGTCAATATTGGTAATGAAATGGAAAACATAAGTTAGGCAAGAGCTGTAGAAATATTTGAGAAATGAAAAGAAATGGAATGTGGCCATATTATTTTAACTCTTAATATTTACTGGAAGATTTTCCGATTAATTCTCTGGATTAGAAGGTAAGGTTAGATTACTGTTATGACAGATAAGTTTAGTTCCCCTGATATGGTATTATGATATTATGTTACAATAGTAATGTGATATTTATTATAGGTGTTCAGAAAAAGCTGGTATTTATGCATAAATCAGGGAGCTACTATTATTTAGCTCATTTATTAATGGTCTTCTCCGGGAAGACAGAGATTTACCTTTTGTAGCGAGGCATGGGCAACTCTTTTTAAATAATGTCTTTCAGACCACAGTTGCAAACCAGTTGTGGAGCATGTTTAAATCTATGCTAATAACTAATTGGAAATTAGTTATTATACAGCAGTTTATTCTGTGAAATTCAGAAGATGGTATGTCAGCAAAATGCAGAAGTTACGCCTCTTCATCTTTAAACAGCTGCCTTAGGTATAGGCAGGCCCATGTTTAATGTCGAGGATGAAAACAGTTGCAAAACAACAGCGTTCAACAGAGAAAACAAGTTAGATAACAAGACTGATGTCTTCCATCAGCAAGAAAAAATATATACGGTTGGAATCTTGTGAGTTTTGTTCTTCTGCTCTGAGTTTGCTCAAGGCAGCAGGTTGGCAATGAGATATATGAAAATACAATGTTACCATTTTCTTCTGTTCTTACAATTGTTTGTACATAATCCTGCTGCTGGGCCTAAACAATAGGATGAACAGTGGTAGGAGGTGAAGAGATGAAATGTGCTGCAACATTTGAGGTCACTGAAAGGGAAGCCAACAGTAGCTGTTGGTAAAGGTCTCTTCTTGCACTCGATTTCTATTTTCCTTTTCTAAGCTGAGACTATTTCATCTCAGAGCAACAAAGGCTCTGGGCTGTAAGCCAGAAATATTTGGAACTGAAAACTGCCCTCCAGTTTTGTCTGCATAAAAGCAAAAGTCCTGCTTTTGAATGACCTAAAAGTGAAATGAACTAACAAAATAAAATGAGACTTAAACCTTGCGGTGTATTTGAGTAGACAAAACTGCATAATATAATGGTTACTGAGTTGTGCAAATAAATGTGTTTTGTTCAGGTGTCTAATTTCTGCATATCACTTACGCCAACCAGTGTTCAAATCAAATCTCCTTCATAAGCAGGAAGAACTAGTTTAGATGTGTCATCAGAAGGCTAAAGTGTTGGTCAAACGAACATACTCGTTTAAACTACCAAAACAGTTCTCTTGGTTAATCAGATTCAGAGAGCTTGTTGCCATCCTGTCAGCTAGTTGAATCATCTAGAAATAATACAGTTTATTTCCACACCTGGACTTAGTTTAGGTTTCTTGCTTAACTTTTGGAGGAAGAATGACAATGTTGTTTTTTCACCTGTGATGTAAGTGCAGCATCATTTAAAAAAGGGTGGGGGGAACCGAAACTATTTGTTTCTTGATAAGCTGCTTTTTTTTTTTTTTTTTTTTTTGGATAAAGGTAGAATGGGAATTTTTGTAGTATCTTTGACAGCTATCCCACGGGGATGGAGGTGTATTTGTGCAGTGCAGTTATTTAGTTGGTGTGGTGTAGCAGGAGAAATGGCCTCTATAGAAAGTAAGAATTCTGTTATAGCTTGACTTTTTTTTTTTTTTTTTTAAGTTCTTTCTCTACGTGGAGTGCTCTTACTGAAGATGATTTGAATACCTCTTAAAGAAAAAAAAAAAGAGAAAAACAGTTATTAAGACTGAGTATGTGATTGGACCAATGATACTGCTGTAAACCTGGCATGAAAGGGTATGCTAAAGGGGACACATTTTAAGACCAGTAGTGTATTGCAATCCTGTTTTTCCTTGTATAGCAGGAAAAGATTTACCATATGTATAGAACATACCTTTGGCTGGAATAGACTGTCCTAAATGCAAAATTTATGTCCTTAAGAAAATGCTTTTTAGGAAATAGTCACACATTGCTGGATGGTTCTATCAAACAATGATCTTTTTAGGCAAAGGGAACTAAATTAAAGGGAAAGTGGGGGGGGGGGAAGACAAGGGGAAGAAATGTCTAAAATATAGGGGAGTTGAGTTTCACGCAGTGATCTTGATCTTAGAGCTGAACTTTGTATAATTAAAATCACTGCTAAGTACATCTGTAATTTGATAAATAATAAATCCTATGTTCACTATTTCCAGTTTTAGCTTCTTTAGAGACCTGGAGCCTTCCTGTCCTCTGTAAGAGGCTACTGTGTTTTTTAGAAACAATGGGCTGTTTTTAGAACGTACGTAATAAATATAGCTTGACTGAGTCTGCATCATTTGGGAATCTGTCCCAGCGTATAATTCATTAATTCTCTCTCTCTCCCTCCCCCTCCCCCTTCCTCCCCTCCCCCCCCCCCCCCCAATTTTTTAAACATTGGAAAAAATCTGATTAGGTGGTCAAATGTGATTTTTAGGTGTGATTGTAAATTTAATTTTCATACACTGCTCCTAAATATCTTTTAATATTTGGAAGAGTCCAGTGTGTGTGTTTTTTATATTCTCTCTCTTCAAAACCTTGAATTAAAAATCTAGGGTCATTTGTAGCCTGTTGTTTGATAGTGGGTATGAAGAACGTTTGATTACATAAATTCAGTAAATATTTATAGAAATGACACTAAATAATGGCAACAACTGTATTGGGTAATGTGAGCAATAGCCTGCATGTAAAAGTTTAATGAGTTATGCAATTTTTAAAGGGCAGCAGTATTCTAAAGCAAAGCTATTTTTTACAGAGTTTCATTCACTGCTGCATGTATTATGATTCTTGGGGAAGATATAGAGGAGTGAAGGCAAAATTTCCTATGACAATGTAAGCTCTCCAAAATGTAAGGAGATATATATGAGCATATATATGGAGCATAGTATACCTTACAGCTTATTCCCAAATCAGTACATTTAGCAGCTGTGTGAGCCTGTTGTAGCAAGGTCAACAATCCTTTCAGTGGTCTGAAATATTATCTGGTAGACATGAAATCCTTCATTTAAACTTAAGTGGAAGATGTGCATAATCGCAGCTCATAAACATCAGATGATGAAGCATGCTGCTTGTCTTCAGCATAAAACAAGTCTTTCTTTCTCTAACTGCAAATTAACTTGCAATACTTCCTCTTAAAGCTGATTCCTGGAAAGGAAAATCATCATAGTGTGTGGTGAAAAAGGGCAGATAGAGAACAACTGAAGCACCGAGAGCACCAGTATTTCTTGGCGGCAAGGCTTATTTCTTGCCAAAGGGTGTATTTCACTGCTAGAAGGATGGCAGTAGTTCAAGGGGCACAGGTATGTTGTGTCATGTCATGTCATGTGGTAAGGGTTTGTATTTATTCAGATTGACAAGTAATTAGTGCCAAGTGAATTTAGTTGTTTATACTTTAATACTTTGGTAGTTAGTGAAATGCCAACTTAAATTACCAGGAATATGGTGCTATATGCCTTGGGTTTTTTTTGGATTATGTCACTGTTCCGGTTTCTTTGGCTAACATGATGTTCTATAATAAAAACAACTATTACATATGTATTATCCTGATGTTTTTAAAGATTGCCTCTTGCTCCAGAAGTACTTAGTATGGTACATGGTGTTAATTTTTTAACATAATCAAAAATCATCTCCAAATACCTTATTAGTGAGACTGAGAAGAACAGTACGAATCTCTGGGTAATCACAGGGTAATCTCTGGGTAATCCTGCAGCTTGGAAAAATAGAAACTTATTGCATTCTAGCTTCTCTATCAAGCCAAAAACTTAAATTCTCTTAATTCTCTCAGCTAAACCCTCTTAATTCTATCAGCTTCTGATGTTATATATAAAGCAGGAGTATTCTTGATTGAGCTCATTAATAAAGCGTTTTTATGCAAAAGAAGGACTAACCTATAACTCTGAAGTCCAGGGAAATAAATGTAATAAGCCAATCACTGAAGATGTAGTGGTTAGTGATTATCTCCAAAATATAATTCTCTTTGCCAATATGGAAAACAAATTATGGATTTTTGACTAGAAAACGTTGGTGGGACTGCAGGTGACTCGTATTTTACTCGGATATAGGGCTCTGCAGCGAGTGCTCAGAAAACTGGGAGAAAAACATTTCTGTTCTTCAGTACTTTGTCCACCTGAAGAAATTACAAAGGGTATAGATAGATGCAGTATTGTGAAAGGACTGAGAGTAGTTGAAACTCAGCTTTGTGGACAAACTGCAAAGGCAAGTATGGATGGTATGTGTTTTAAGGTATGATGTACATGACCATTAAAAGACTAAAAATTTTTAGAGAACAAATCTAGGAAAAAAAAGCCTTTTCCATACGGTATTGTAGCAGCTATGAGGTAGAAGATAAGTCATGTATCAAGCTAAGTTTATAGTTGTTTGCATAATTCTTCCTTCATAACAGAACTTAATTCAGTTTGGACTGATCCCTTATACGTATGGTAATTGTGAATGTCGGTGACTGTACTTTTCCTGAGAATTAATTGAAATCCTATGATCTAAGATAGTTGCTCTCTGGGTAAAAAATTAAAAATAATTTTATACAGTCAACTTCTAAGTTGTGCTCAAGAAAAAAAATCAGTGTGCTTAAGACTCGTTTTATTATCATAATTATCCTGACATACTCAAAAGGTACTATTTTGAAACTTACTTTTCAAATCCTACTAGAATAACATCAGCTGTTTTTATTTCATCTTTTAAATTAGCTCTGTAAACTCCAAAAAACAGTGTAGACTGGTTTCTTTCATATCTATATTTTGTGTTTGATGGCACTCTTTAATGGAAACCTTTTTCATGTGCAATGCCATTTTGACCTTTTTTATTATTATTATTTTAGGCTTTGGGAGGCACTTACAAGGTGTCTCTGCCCTGCCTGGACATCAGTTTGGACAAAAGCTATGGGAAGTTAATTATCTGAAAGTTGATCTTGCAGTCTATCAAATTTGGTTGCCATTGGCCAACAGGATCAAAAGGTAGTAAAGGCAGAATGCTTGTATCTGTACAGGCGATGAACATAATATTCTATTTTTAGGAGGGAAAAAAAGAGTCTAAATGAAATTGAATAAAGTCAAAGAACTTTTTGTAAAACAAAGTCTAGAAGAGGTAGCCCAATAAAACAAGGAAAATATAAGATTATGCAGAGTCTTCAATAAAACTACCAATAAACTCCCAAATAACCTTCATCTTCCCAAATCATTGTCCACTATCTGCATATCTTTGCCAAAACTTCTATTGAGGCTGAAGATGCAATCATCCCCCTGTATTGGCCAGGAAAGAAAAGCTAGAAACATTCAGTATACCATTCAGGTTTTAATCTACAGAATAGCCCACAAGAAAGTTAATTTTAATGTTTGTAACAATGTATGATTTTTTTTCCCCCCTAAAATATCAATAATTTACTTTTTTGTGATATTAGGCGACATTATTTTGCTTTTAGAACAGAGGAACAGAAAGGTTGAAACTGAAGTGTCCATTATTGGGGGCAGGGGGAAATAAAGGAGGAGAGAGGCAGATTATATGATCAAGTTACTGAAGACTTGAGTTTTAACGCCTCGATGAATTAAGGTCTTTTAATTCTACAATTGTCTTCATTTTAGCATTTTATTTTTTTCAGCTTCCCTGATCTTTTAACATTGTTTCCTTAATGTCTTCATGCTTTGTTGCTGTGGCAGATTCCCTGAAAAGCAGTTTAGTTTTTTGGAGGGAATATTAGTAAATTTATCCTTGTAACATGTCAAATATGAAAGAGCTGCATATCTTAGGAAATGGTATATAAACAAGGTTTTTTTCAGAATGTGCTTTTTTTGTCTACTGAAGGAATAAATGTATATGGTCCTTAAACTGTTTCATCAGCACAACTGAGGGATTGGTGAACTGTGACAATAAAAAGGTATTAGTGACTTGAGGCAGAGTAGAGCAAGAATATGCTAAAATGGTTTTGCTTCTGTAGGAAGCTGTGATATGAAACTTCATGCTTTGCATATGTAACAAAAGTGAATAGATATGAATATGCATATGAAAATCTTATTGGGAACATGTGAGCTTTCACGGAATCATTGACAGATGTAAATGCAAGTTAAACCTGTAGTATTTTATTAGGAAGTTGGAGACTTGAATATTATTTTTCTAGTCAGCATTTTTTTTCTTCTCCCCCAGATTAGTTTCTTATTGTCACCTTTTGCTAACAGCATTAAGCTAGGAGTGGGGAAGGAAGTAACCCACTACTAGTGAAGGCCTAGTGCAGATGGTGATTAGAGGAAAAGGAAGAAAAATAGCCTCAGTGCACTTTTTTTCCCTCTGAACTATACCTAAGATGTCATTACTAATGCTGCTGTGATACACATAGGAAGACCTGAGTCCTATGTTAATAATTAATCCTAAAATACGAGAAGTCTAGAAAATCTTTCACCTAGGACTATATAATGGAAGAAACGGAGTACAGGTTCTTCTGATAAACAAGCTAAGCCTATGTAAGGGGAGACTAACCTAGAATGTCCCAATGAATATATATATATTTACAAGACATTACTTAGTCTTTAGAGTAGAAGATGGAAATTGTTCAGCTTGCTACACCTCTCTCATCCCCAGGTTGAAACTGGGAGGTTGGAAGGAGGGGCAGGCAGCTTCAGATGTTCCCAGAGTCTGTTTTGTGTAACACAGGAACCACTTTTTACTGTAGTGTTATGTAATGCTTTGCCAGCAATGTTGCTTTGAATTGTGAGTACTCTTAACAATAGATTAACAGTTCCACAGGACAAACTAATTAATCCCTGAATCCATCTGACAGCTGCAGAAAGGCAACTGTGCTTCTTATGCTGAGAGGTTAAGTACGTTTTAATTGTTGCTGTATAGCAAGGAGAATGTAACAATCTCTTAGTGTCCGTTCTCTTTTCAGATTTGGCATTCTAAAAGATCTTAACCTTATCTCCTGATTTGTCAAACTGTATTTATGAGTTTTAAAGAGTTGCTTTTTAGTAGGCACACAGATGGCTTCTAAATGATATGGCTGCTTTGTGCTGAATTGATAATTAATAAAAATGATCAACATCTAATTTACAGCCTTGATTCGGTATCGAGGTTTATGGTGGAGTTATTAAAGCATATTACTTTCTGATAAGAAATAATAGGTTGATTGTTTTGAACTTATTTTAAAAATGAATTCTAGACTTAACAAAATCTTCTTCACCTTTTAAATTATCCAGCTGCTTGAATGTTCCTTGCCTTATGTTTTATCATTGTAGGGGGGAAATGGATATTTTTCACGTTTACAGTGAAAGCCAATGTACTGTAACCTTTTAAACATACCTTTTAATCTCTTTTGCTCTAGAGGGTACTTTGATACACCTAAGAAAGAGTAAAGGCTTTTATTTAGGTAGAGATTGAGCAGAGGGTTACCCTCCTCCTCCCCTCCCCCCTTTTTTCTCTTTTTCTTTAATTCATTCCAGAATTTGGTCATGGATTTTTCATATTGCTCTGAATGTTGCAAGTAGCAATTAAAAGCTAACCTCTTCATTTCAAAATAGTGTATTAAAACAATCAATTTATGACCTGGTTAATTGAGCATGACTGGAGTGTTTGAAAAGAAAGATACATTTCCAGTCTGCTGCGGCTGCAACCAGGCACTAAATCAAACAGATGGCTCACAGAGACAGGCAAGCTGCTGTTATTAAAGGTAAATGAAATCTTCTGTGCTGCATTTATGAGACATGAGAGTTTTACCTGTAGCATGCTCAGGCAACTTTTGCCAGAAACAACTTTCCTTGGACTTCTGTAAACATTCCTATCTATGTGATGGGTGCTACTTTGTCTGAAGCTTAATCTGGAATAGTTAGTTGCGTGACTTGTTCTTTCCTTCCCCTTCTGCCTTTTTGATCATCTTCTTTTGCCGTTAGTTTATTTCTGATCAAGCAAAATCATCTTTCTGCATATCTGTCTCTCAGTAGGACAAAGATTAGTAGAAGACAAGTGTTTCATGACAAGTTTTGACTATACTCTCTCCCTCAATTCACCAACTCAAAAATAATGTCATTAAAATACTTCTAAAGGGAGCTTTAGGTGTAATATTTTGAAGAGTGTTGGAATATTTTGGAATCCAAAACTGGAGAGGCAGCCAAGTAATAGAAAAAACCCCAGCTCTCCTTACTCATAGTGCACATGGAGTGGCACAGTAACATTAAATAAATTGGAAGGTATCCAGGCCTAGATATTTGAAAAGAGATTTTACTTCAGTTCAGATACATTATTGCTATTATACTCTTTAGTTGCATCCTTTTCAAATGAAAGATTGTGCTTCCCTTTTGAGAACAGCTCTTGGGATTTTTAGTAGTCTTGCTTTCTGAAATGCTGATTAGTCAAACTAGTGGTGGAATGTGGCTTTATCAAATGTCAAAGAAGCGAGGAACCATTAGACAAACAGACAAATGGGAAAATTTGTGGCTGACATGAGAAATGATTTTTGAAATGGCAGTGTTCTCATAAACCTTTTGGAGCTTGTAAAACAAATCTATACCTTCTCATCAGTATCTGAGAATTCTTCTAGACTTGACTCCAGCATGTATCATAGCCTTTCATTTTAGAGATTTAATCAGCTGTTTTTAGGATCTCAATTGTAGGCTAGTCATGCCTTATAATGGCAAGATGGGGAAAATGCTAGCAATCTTCCTAACGTAGTAAATTTTAGCTACTATAGGTAGTAGCCTGGTAACATATCAGGACATTTACATCTTGAAGTTTGAGTTTCTCTCAACATCTGAGCATGTTGGATTTGTAATAATGCCATTTAGGAAAATCTGCTTGCATCAGGGACTTTTTTTTTTCCCCCCTCCACCAAAAGTGATTGATAGCAAATGTACTTAAGAGGCACTGCTGGATTAAAAAAACAAACAACCCTCCCCCTCACCCAATCCCTTTCCTTTCTTACCATGTCCAATCTAGCAATACAGTTAAATGGAAAATGGAAAACTCCATGTGTCTGACTGTGTTCTTTACCTCTTTCCAACTCATACTGGTGCACATGCACATTGCTGAAGTCTAGATTTGCAAATTGTGAAAGACTGTTTAAATAAAATTATTTCCATATGAACTGGAAAAATCAAATAATGGAAACCTCGAATATCTCAAAACTGATCTGGTAATTGCAGCGTAAGTAATGCTTTAAAGTGCAAGAAGTGAAAATACTATTAGGGGTTACCATAGTGCATGCAGATTAGAAAATTAATTTGTCTTAAGTGAGCTGTCAGGTTAATGTTAACATAGTTCATTGTGGTTTCATAAAGTTGCAGTCTTTTGTGAATTTTAGGTGTTTGTTCCAACATTAAATTTGTTCACACTTTGGAGATGTGGGTGCATTTTAATATTTTTGCCATTAGGAAAACTGATATAATCAATAAAAGCCCCCAAACTTGCTGCAAAATACCACTTTATTTCAGTGGATATCTAGCCTTTTTTCCATGCATGTTATTTTTGACTTTTACCTAGAGACATTACTGCAATGTCAAGGAGTAATTTTTTTGTAAATTCTGACTTCTAAAAATGCATTTATAAAAAAAAAAAAAAGAATTACCTGTTTTCCCCAGTTCCTTATTCCCTCTGAGTGGTTATGCTTGCTTCCGGTGATTAAAAGGGAAGGAGCTTAACAGGAATTTGTGGAGGGCAAATGTAATACTTTGTGATATCTACGTATTGCTATCTTCTCGATCCTGCCAGGAAATTAAAGGTAGGGAAGGCATACTTTGCAGAATATTCCTTTTGGACTAGCTGACAAATGAAGAGTTGGCATACATTACCATAGGAATAGTGAAGACTGCCTTTTCTCTCTCTGTGTTTTTTGCATGGGAGGAGAGGACTGATACACAAGGGAGAGAAATGTTCCATTGACCTCACTTAACAGTGGTGTGAATCCTAATAGACTTTGCTGTGCTCACTTCTTAGAGAGAACAGTGCGTCTAAGTCCAAAGGAAGAAACATTTTGCTCTAGGTCATAATGTTTCTATCTTTTGATCCCTGTGCAGCTCTGTAGTCTCTCACATGATCCTGTCTGTCACTACAGAAGTTCTCCTCGATAAATTCATGCAATATTACCTTGATAAGGTCTTCAGAATAGTCCTTTTACATACAGGCTCTACTACCTACCACAGTAATGCAGATGACTAATAAATTAGATTTAAGAAAATAATGATCGCTGCTGTTTAAGGAACTCAGACATGATATTTCTTGGAAACTCCATCAAATACTGAATGATTGGATCACATACATGTTCACTCTATACAATTTTTAAGCATATTAATGCAGGGGGGGAAATATCCTTTTCCTTCTTTGCAGTCTGTCCCAGAGCTGCAGATATCACTTGGAGCTTTCTCTTCTTTCTCAGTGCATGGTTCAAGAAATGCATTATGGAACAGGCTGATTCTCAACCCAGTCCTGGGTTGGTTCAATGCAACCATGAGTTTAGTCTCTTTCAGGTCTCCTCTCAGTAGACGAATAGCTAAGCAGTGCAATCCTCTCCCTTACAGTCTCCAACTTCTAACAGCCCTGGTGACCCATCATGTGTTCTGGTGTGACCTTTGTATTTGGGCTTGTGCAGAGGGAGTGCTGCTCATGCAGTTCTTCGTGCCAGAAATATTTCCCATGGGGATGGACGGTACTTATGGTCTTGCAGAGCAACTAGGAATTTGACTGACTTTCTGACTTCTGTTTTCTTCTGGGTCCTCAGGCTTGAAGTGAAGTTCTGTTTGCAGATTTACCAGTGTTTTGAATTTCTTTGTAGTTTATTACTTGAAAAGAATCTCAGAATCTCCTGGTCCTGTGCTGGTGAAAGATTGAAATGCTGCTTTCTGTCTCTCAAGCATCCTGACTCACAGTGCTGTGCCCACGTAAGGAAACGCACAGATAACAAGTCCTAAGACCACCCATGATTTTGTATCCTCTCTTTCTCTCGCTCCCCTCAGCCCAAAATCTTTTTCAGGTCGAAGATGCTTGATGTGTTAAATTGATCCATGTATGGAAGCTATTCAATACATTTTGATCATTCTTGTTGACTTCTGTAACCCTTTCCCAAATCTGCTGTCTTTTGGGTGGGTGGTGTGTGTGTAAAAGTGAGAGGGAAGGGAATGACCAAAACTGTGCCCAGAATTCAGCAGGTCAGACAATGAATATTTTATAGCTTATTTTTCCTCTCTCAAATGTTACTTTGTACATTTTGGGCTTCCAGTTAATTCTTTTGTCCTTCTTTTCCTTTGTAACACGTGAAAATATAATGGGTAAAATGAGGAGGGACATTGCGGTTGTTTCTTAGCTTTTTTCTAAATTGAAAGTTTAGCTGTTCTGCCTTGAATGTACGCAATGATGATCAGATAAAAACGTGTGTGGAAGAGCCTCCTTCAGTGTACTTTAAAATATATGTTGTCTCGTGTCTGCAACGTGCCAGCTAGGATGGGGGCTATTATCTCTGCTAGTCTGAGCAAGTAAAACCTTCAGAGTTTTACCAGGAACACAGAAGCTGGGTACTCTTCACAGCCATGTCACTAACTTTATATGATATTGTTCAGTTTATAAGACTTAGCTGTTTCCTACCTCAAGGCTAAGGACTGCGTTTCCAGTATGACAGTGAAATGTAATATTATTATGGAATGAGTATGTGAACACTCAGTACGTTAGAGCTTATGAGCGTGTCTGCTGTGAACTAGGTATTTTCAGGCTGCTAATTACTATGTGAGCTGAATGATGGTGCTCTCTAACATTTAAATCTACTCTGTGAAATAATCCTCTGTAAATCTGCTACAAAGGGTCTGTAAAACATTCCTTTTAAGAGGTTGTGAGGTTTATTTATCATGGAAAGTAGGTATTTAGAGAGAAAGTGCTTGATATTAAATTGCTAAAGCTGAAACATTTGAAGATCTGTTTCACTATCTTAAAGTTTTAACATAAACATGCCAGTTAAATTCCCTGCTATCCTTCCCAAAAATGAAAGACAAACACATTTTTCTGAAAGATCCCTCATAACAGAGGGACTTGCATGCTCAAAAATATTTAATATTTCTTTTGCCATCACAAATCCGGAAACTGTGTTTGTTGCTGTAGAGCTGACCTGAAAATGAGCAGCTGTGAATCCTGTTCTCTTCTTTGCCTGTCTCTGAGGCAGTAAAGTATTTTGGATTAGGTTGATGAGTTCATCTCAATCTTTGTAACTATTATGACCATACTTTTTTAATACTTGCTACTGTTTCACCTCAATGGTGAGATTCAGCAGGTACATTAAGATTCAGCTGCTACATAGAGTTGTACCCTAGTTTTTCCTCTGCCGTTCAGTAGTTGGAACGCTCTGCAGTGTGTCAGAAAAGTGAATGACTGGTGTGATTAAGACACATTTCTCTGTGTACACAGAGAAAAGCATTTCAGTTTGTTTTTGTTTTTTTTTAAGATGTAGGAAATAAAAAGAAAAAAATGAAATCTGTACTGGAGGAATAGAATTTTCTTCATTTAAGTATGAACAGTACTTCAAATGAATGTAAGGAAATCATAAGATACCTGAATTTAAAGGTTCAAATGAACTAGTGGGACTCTAAATGCCGTCTCTCCTTCTGTTAACATATATCATGGAATGTTTAAAAAGTTGGACTTTTTGAATATATACTTTGAATATATACAAATAGCATGGGAAAAAACAGGTATTATAAGAGACCACAGAAGGGAAAATTTTATGGTCCACGACAGAAGGGATATAGTCCACAGTTGATGAAACTTTAATTGAGTTAGTAGACAGAGTCTGTTGCAAAAATATCAAATGACAGAATGATGAAATGTAATTAGTAAGTGTTGGACACTTTTCCCAGAAGCCATATGGGCCTTAATGTGTAAGGTGATACACAGACCTCACATAAGATTTTGTGGGTTTTTTGTTTTTTCCTTAGCAAAGAAAGCATCCACTAGCAGATTGTCATCATGCATCCATTGTGTTCACTTACTCTTTAACCTTCCTTGATGAGTAGAAATGGCTTGCTTTTTAAATACAAGACTTGAAAGAAACTCTGATTGGCTTTTAGGAGCATTCACTAAGCAAATGTCTTGAGGTTCTTTAAATTAATTGATGCCTTTTTCTTGCTGTGCCTCTATTAGAGTTCTGTATGACTAAGGAAAAAGATTTTTTTTCCTGTGAGTGTATGTGTACATTCTAAACTGTTATTGAGACTGACGGACTTGAATTAAAACATACAAGTAATTTGATTAGAGAAATAAATGGCTGTATATTAGGAACCTGCACTGGAAATAAAATATTTGAAATGTGCGCATCTATTCATATGGTAATAACAGGCCCTTTCAGGCACAAGGGCTGAATAGAATGATGCAGCCTTCAACCTTTCGATTGTTGCTATAGCAAGTACATTGCCTGCTAGTAATTAATTTGAACATCCATCAGTTACCTGGCCAGGTAGGCCCTGTAGCACTTCAAAGAAATAGGTTTGTTCAGTTTATCCAACTTGTCCCCAAAGTGGACATGTTCTTCAAATATTCTCACTTGGAGTGATTTAATGAGTTGACTAGTAGCTTGGCAGTGAAATAATCTATTGTGCACTTATTTTAGAAACAACAGAAAAAAGCATGATCCATTTTTTACTGAAATACTTTCTCTCAGAGAGCAGACCAAACTAGGAAGGAATTCTTCTGCCCCCCCCAACCCCCCATAGTGGACAATATTTTTTTAAAAAAAAGGGGGGGTAGGGGGTTAACACTGAACACTTGCACAGTTTTTTCTTTTTATCCAGAGTAAAACTTGCTGATATGAAGTGTTTTAAGTTGCTGTGAAAGTTAGATGGGAGATTGTTGCTAATCAACAATATTTTATTACATAAGGATTTAAACCAGGTCGTATTTATGGTAGGAGTTTGGCCTGCGAAGAGAAACAAATATATACTGCTCAAATTGCATTAGGCTACTTTTTGTTTTAGGAAATAGATAGCTAATTACTGGTGAAATTTAAACAGTACTTCAAAAATACTCTATGGAAATAAGGCAACAAATGTATTTAAAGATGACTGCTAAGGTTATCTATAGAACGGATACTGAGATATCCTCTGGTCATGGTAAGGTCCCTGCTGTGCTGAATACTAAGCATTTATGATGACAATACTCTCCTTTGCTTCAGCAGTGCCGGACCCAGTCTTGAAGATCTAATGTAAGATGGTTGTCTATAAAAGCCTCTTAGCACTTCCCAAAGTAAGGCTATAGAGGCTACAATAGTGAAATGATTGGTAATACAGTAATCTGCTTTACAAAAGCCCTGAGAGAGGGAGAGAGAGAGAGAGAGAGATCTATATATAAGTATATATATATTTAATAATGAGAGAATTTCAAATGGACTAGAACTTGATTTGCTTCTTAGGAACTGGCAGAAGCTGAATCCTAGATGCTGCTCATACTGCTTAAATCCTTGTATATGTAGGTAATGTGAGATCTTTTAATTTGTTCATGATTTTGAGTCTTTTCCAGCTCTGCTGTAAAACAGTTCTTCTAGTAGAAGTGATCTGTCACATACAGAACTGAGGAAGAAAGATACACAAAATAGAGTTTAAATAAGATCGTATCATTAATTTCTTTCTTTTTTTTTTGCCTAATGTTTCAGATTTTTCTTCTTGACTGTCCTCCATGTCGGGTTGCAATGATTCTTTTCAGGTAATGCCCCATCCTTGCTGCATTTCTGTCTACTTGCATGGTGTGCTTAGAAGTTGATTGTGGCTTAAGTCATAAAATAGTAAGATACGCATCCAGCCCTTAGTTAGAAAGACATACTGGCTGGACTGAATGATGAGACCTTGAAAAGGGTCATGGCTTCAGCTGTGGGTGCTGAGTCCACTGACCCTTGTTTCTTTTGTACTGGTGGTGGTTTTGGTCTCACAGGCAACACCTATTCGCGCAGTAGTTGATGAGAGCACAGGTGTCCTTCTACAGAATAACCTATGGGCTTGTTAAATGTATGTCATGTGCCTCGTACTTTCTGATTATCTTCACTAAAAATTAGTAGCTGATCTTCATGGAAGGCCATATGTACAGTATGGGTCTATTTTTTAAAATGTGGAGATAAGTTAAATAGTTAAAGCAGATTCCTACTGATTTGGGTATTTCTCAAATGTGTGCAATCTTTTCTATAATATTGCTTATTGTTACTAACTTTAGGAAGTGGTCTAATGGACTAGTGCAGTAGAGTCCAGTAAACAGCCCATACTTTTTATAGGTTCTTACCTATAGAGTTCTTGCTCTCAAAGGCCCTCTCTCATGTGCGTTGCATGATAGGGGTACAGCTAGTATATTGTGAGGAGGGTCATGGGACTTCCCAGACAGAATGATAATCAGGAATGGCTGTAGTTGCCACCGTGACAGTTCACTCGGCTCTTTCTTCTCTTAGTCTAGGCAGTGACTGGAAAATATGATGCTGGGGGCATGCCTCATGAATTGTTTTGGAGGTGCTACTGTCTCGCTACAACTTTTTCCTGCTGCTCCTTATTTGGGCAGGGAGTAGGCTGAATACAGAGATACAGTACTAGTGCCTCTTCATCTCAGAGAGCGTGCAAAGTAAGTCTGGTGTCTAGGAAATCCTGGATTTACTATGCATTTGCAAAGGACTGGTTGCAGGGCAGAGGCTGCAGTATTTGTTCTTTTTCAGAATGAGCCTTTCTGTTTTCTGACGTCCTGACATACAAATGACATTTGAAGAACTGTTTTGGAATTGTAATACTTCCTCCCCCGCCCCAAGTTACTTATAAACTTTGTAATTTTTAATAGAGTTTATGACAGGCAGTGGTTGTAGAATGAAATTTATGCTTTACTTTGTCTCTTATATAAAGTAGACTTAAACAGTACTGACCTTACTTCTGTAGGTCCTGATGCAACAGTGGTTCAGGGAGAGATGACTGAAAGCTGTATAAAATAAAATACAGCACTGTAATTTAAATACTACTTTCTTTCCCTGTTCTTTGCTTGGGATTCTCTGTTGCATCTTTACAAATATAATTCTTTTATTTAAGTGACTCAAAAATCAGACTTCTTCCAAATTCCCAAAGCTTTAGTTTGATGTCATGTACATTTATGGAGTTGGATGAAAGTAAAAACTTTCTCAAATGTCTATTTTAAGCTCTGAAAGCAAAATGAACAGCAAAATTTCAACCATTTAGCAGCCTGGACCATGAACAGGATTAATATGAACAGGATTAATATGAACAGGCAGTCAAAACCTTCTAGGAATCCAAAGCTCATTATAGAAAGCAGTCCTACTTCAGGAAATTATTAAAATGTTTATTTAAAGAGAGTTCTTATCCTGGTTATTGCAGTGAACAGTGGCTTTATTCAAATTAAAGCCAGCAGAATTTTCTCAAATTTCCTGCTACCTTTTATGAAAGATACACTACATAAAATACTACATAACTATACATAACATGTACATATAACATACTACATAAAAACTTTGCATTTCATTTCTAATCTGTGAAAATAATATCTCATCTCTCTTCTAAGGTTGCAGATGCATATGTTAAATGGGGCCCTCTTAGCATTGCTGTTTCCTGTCGTTAACACGCGCCTGGTGAGTATACTATACCTTTCCTTCTCCTCGTGTATTTCTTCCTACAATACTTTCTCTAGAAAGGTGCTTGAGCTGTCTTTAGAGGTGGCTAAATTACACAGATTTGGTTTAGGAGCTATACTTCTAAAATACTAAGCAAGTTTTGATGGTTAAAATTTCTTGCTGCGTGTAAATTCACTGCTCATGGAAAACTTCTTTATTCCCATATCTTTGTTTCTGCAGGTATTTCCTCCCTCTCAATTAAATTCAGCAGGCTACATACTATTTGCATAATGAATCGGAGTGATCTATAAATACCTGCTGGATTTGTGTATTGAAGAGATATCTAAGACACTGAGAAAATGATGGGATGAGAGTGTTTCACTCAAAGCAGGTAAGTTAGCTCTTTTGCTAAGATCTTTCTGAAGTACTAGATTATCACTGAGTTGCTTCTTTTACTGTGAAGAACTTGCTGTTTTGAATATGGCAGTCAGATTACTAACACTTGCAAGTAGCCGCCTTTCTTCATCCCAGACCCTTTTGTAAAGCTATCTAAAAGGTGTTTCTTCTACATTGCTGGAGCAAGCAAACTACTTTCTGAAATGCATTTTCTTTTTATTTGTAAGTATTATTTTAATGATGTCTGAGACAACACTATTGAATGCCTGAAACTGAAGAACTAGTTTCTTTTCAAGCAGATGCATATAAAACTATAAATAAAATTTAAGTATAAAAAGTTTAGACTTCAGAATGGCTACGTTGTGAGATGGAGCTGTCAAGTGTGTTTTCTTTTGGACGTCAGTTGCTACGCTGCCGTACCTTTTGTCCTTGTGTTTTACAGGGTAAATTGATTGTGGGGAAAAAAGTTAATGCAAAAAAATAGTTTATATCTTTCACATGATTAGGTTAATTCTAAAGTCTAAACCCTTTTGTAGGGTGGCAGCAAGTGCATTCAGGAATGTAGTTGTAGCATCATATCGTAGCTGGGGTGGGCTTAATCTAGGAAACTTTGGCAAACAAGACCAGTGAAGTTGCAGCAATGCAATTTGTGTAGGCTGCTAATACAAGGACATATTCAGGGTTCAAGTTGTATAGTTGGTGCTGAAATCTCTGCTGCCAGTTTCAATGTTATCGGTACTGAAGCAAGCTAGATTGTTAGTAGATGTATGCCGGTCAGCATCATTTAAGCCTTTGAATATGCTATAGATACAGTCTTTATTTCAGCCTGGTGGCAGCTATTAGTCCTACAAATTATAGTTTGAGTTAGATTTTTGCTTCAAGTTATTTACCTCCAACAACAAGCTTTTTTCCTGAGTGAAGTCACATAAGAGCCCTCCTATGATCAAAGTGAACGCTGAGTAAATATATTTGGCTTTAGGAAAATTCAGTCTGTTTTACCAGGCTGTAAATTCCTGGTACAGGTCACTAGAATGGATCCAAAATACTAGTCTTTGATTTACAAGCACAATCACAAAAACTTCCATGTGGAGAGTTAATAATGTGGAGAGTGGAAGCGT
The DNA here is from genome assembly GCF_036370855.1 of Dromaius novaehollandiae. Classification (NCBI taxonomy): domain Eukaryota; kingdom Metazoa; phylum Chordata; class Aves; order Casuariiformes; family Dromaiidae; genus Dromaius; species Dromaius novaehollandiae. The sequence goes on from NW_026991312.1 coordinate 88,858, forward strand.
AGAACAAAGTTCATTGTCCATTCCACCCTGATCTTTAAACTGACAGTGAACGTGATAGCTTTGAAAGCGGCTTCACAGGATAGCATGTGGCCCATGGTTAAAATGACGTAGTGGGAGACTAAAAAACTAGAAGTGGGTACACATGAATATGGGAGATTCCTCAGGCCTGGAATTTGCCCAGTGTTGTTGGCGTCTGTCACCTGCTCTCCCCCCCAGATTAGGCACAGCAGGGTTTCTTCATCCAGGTTTTCAAAACTGCTACAAATTTCCTGTCTTCTGGAAGAAAAATTAGCCTGTTGGTGTCCCTAGTAATACTCAAACCTGTCGAGAATTAATGCTAAGAAAAGTTGTCCTGAATCTGAGCTGGATAAAATATTTCTAAGAATTATTTTTAAGAGTTGTTATGCATGCACATATGGGGGTGTGTGTGTGTGTGTGTGTGTGTGTGTGTGTGTACGTATATATACATATAAGCGCACATGCTTGCTCATTTTCTCAGATTTCAGTGGTTTCAGTAGTATAAGCCTAGAGTTCCTTCAAGATTTAGTCTTTTAGTCCTTCCTAATCTGGTAACTACACATATTCTTTTTCATACTAGAAATGTTTATTTGCAGTTTGCAATTGTTTTTATTAAAACTAGTTACTGCTGAATAGAAATGGCATTAAATCAAAAATGCAAATAGAATTTCTTGATAATAGAATACTTTTCCTGTTTCAAATTAGGTAGCTTTCTGATTTCTATTGGATTTTTAGGAGTAACCTGTTAAGGTTAAAATAATACATGTTGAAATATTTTAATAAATCATTAACTTGTATTTTCTCTAATATTATTATAGATCTCACTTATATTTGGGCAGTGGTGATTAAACAGGAAAAATACAGACTACTCGTATAAAATTCTGCCCTTCTCTAGAGACAGAGGAGCCAAAGGACTACGTCCAAGAGCAAATATTTTTGGAATAAATACAGCTCTAGGATATTTTTGGCTTAACAGCTGCTTGCTAGGCTAGTCTCTTTTCTGTGTGTCTTCTGGCACAAGATAATATGGGTGATGTTTTATAGCACTGCAGCTTTGGCCCAAATTATTTCTTGGTAGACGTGCATTCTGCTCTATAACTGTCGTTGTAAATATCCACAATGACATTTTCCTGAAAGCACTGAATAACTCTTAACACTTAGTAGGAAGTTCCAAAAAAAAGTGCAATAAATTTGTCTATGCTCTCTGTTCCTCTGCTCTGATTTGTAATACCTTCCTGAAAAGCTTTTGACTCAGTCAGGAATGGTCATCATTTTATGCCTCAACTTTTTATTTCAGTTTTGTGATATTTTAAGACATATATTTTACTGTATGCATGGTTCATACAAAAATTTGTATACCTAGTTACATCTGTAAAGGGTTGTAATATATAGTGCCTGGCAGAAAGTAAGAGCATGAGAAGTTGGACACCTGACCCAGCTACTCATTTAGAAGTGGGGGAGGGAGAGCATGCTTTTGGGCAGGTAGGTGGGAGAGAGAGCTCTCATTCTCAAGAGACAAAACATTCTTGATTAGCATTAACAATCACATGGAAAATAGGGTAATCTTTGAAGACTTCCAGGTAAATAGAGAAGAAAATGTTAAGGGAATCAGATTGTTAGGTTCCCGGGTAGGAGCCTAGAAAGGTGTAAGAAGAAATACACAAGTGCAAGATCTCTTTTAACTCCGTATCTATATTACATGGAATACAGTGTAGGTCCTGCTAGCCTAAGCCTCACAAAGGTTGGAAAGGAACCCCGTTAAAAGTTTCTCAAATAAGTCGCAAAACAACGTGTGGCACCAGGTCTGTGCAAGTAAATTAATTTAGCTGCCAGTGAAGTGTTTGGAGAGTAATCGTTTTTGTATGAGCATGTGTGCGAACATATTGCATTAATCAAATTTTAAAGGAAAATATTTCTACTGGTTTTAAAGCTTTGTTTGCAAGCTGATGTCCTGAATATGTTGATATAGATAAAGTAAAAAATAAGACATGTCCTAGAGGCGTTGGGCTTACTGTCTCGGCTAACACAGAGATGGTGCAGTTTTAATGTTTCCAGAAGTTGCTAGACAGTATTATTAGAACTATTTGCCTTGAGAGGTACACAGCCTAAATCTGTTTTAGGAATAGAATCATACTTTGAGCAATACTTGCAGTGCACTCTGTCTTTAGGGACTATGATAATGTCCTACTGCATCTCTGTTGACTGTTAAGGTAACGATGCACTGTAGTAAAAAGTTTGCCCCAAATGCCTGTTAGCTACACAGCAAAATGGAATAAGTAATGGTAGCCCATGATGTCATGTCTAAATTGTCTAAGTCTAACTGGCATAAGTGAAAATAACAGTATGGTTAGACATCCAGGGCTCTGGAAAGGTGGTGCTTTGGCTGCTATTCGTACTAAAGCCACTGATTCTGCATCTTTCACACGTATCGAGGCTACGTACGTTAAAATGGTATGGGTGCGTAAGTGCAATTTACAATCACACTTTTATTTGGGAATGCAAATTTACCTTATACTGGTGGTAAGTAGTGCCAGTATTATCTGTAGAGGAAGTAAAAAATACTCTTTCTGAAATTAGTATTTTGTGCACATATAACTCTTCTATCTTGGACTCAATTCTACAGATGCCTGACTGTGTCCCTAGAGTCATTACATGTGTGCTGGTTTGCATAATCAAATTGAGTGACCAGGAGACTGTAATGCCTTTTTATGAGATACAATAAACATCAAATCTAGCACTGATCAAATAAGGAAAACAGTAATAAAAGTTAAAATAAATGCCTACAGTTTAGCTCAGCAGTGCATTGAACAACTGCATTGTCCTAACTTTCTTGGTCAGCTTCATCTCTGTAGTGACAGGCCAAGAAAAAAATTCCCTCTCAAATTAGCAGAATTTGGGTATGTCATGAGTTGGAATCCTGGGGGTTTGCTCTAGCTAGATCTTCTGGCATTTGTATACTAGTAAAAATATAGTTGTTGTTCTTGTTTCATTATGTTTCTGATCCCCTCCATCCCTGTAGCAAGGTATTATTCCTAGTCCTGTGTTCCACCATGTCTCGACTCTACTAATCTTCAGCACAGACGGACTCTCTTTATAAATCTCATGACTGTGCTTGTGCATGCTAACGCTTCCCTCTGGCAGCAGATGCAGATTCTGATTCTCTCCCTCTGTATATATGCCCACCCTAACAGGATTAATTGAAAATGAGAACTAGATAATATTGGATAAAACTAATCAATTAATGCTACCTTAAGGGGTTATATTATAATTCTCTCTACTGACTGGATTGTGTAGAAGATGGCAGATGCCTACTTGAAGTTGAGATTAGGTTTTTTTGCCTATATCAGAATATCAGAAAATATCAGAAAAGGAACTGTTGCAAATAAAATCTGGGGAAACTGGTTTAGACCTTAGCACAGACACCACACAGATGGGTGCCTGATACTTAGCTACAGCCCTGGTACTCATTTATTTTAAGTGGCTTTGCTGTTGGCATCAATGCCAACATTAACATATCTTTATTTTCGCCCCATTCAGGTATGTGGGAATCCCTTATCTGATCTCTGCCAGGTGGACAAACTGGTGCCTGAGCTGTAGAATTGGCTGAATAATACGGTACTGAACAGTACAATAGTGTAACGTGGGTCAGCTTCTTGGCTACTTGCCGTTTGGACGTCTGCTGGAGAAATGAGTCTTAGCAGGACTGGAAATAATCTGTTTTCCAAAGGCCACTTGTGTTTTTGTTTTGGATTTTTTTTTTCTTTTTAAATACTTCATGTCTGTCCTGAGATGATTCTCTTAAACTCCTCCAGCAACTGTCTCTCCTCTGCCAAATAAGTCACTTGCTATCCTGAGTATGTTGAGAAGTAACCAACATCTGTTACATGGGCCTAGTAGCTGTTTGCCCCATGATTTCTGCATTGTACAGCTTTATATAGATTCCCCCTCTCCCATTTCATATATACTGTGGTTTGCTTTACAGGTTAAATTAAAAAAATCTGCTTGCGGCTTATTTGTGGATTACTGACCCTGTCTAGGATACTAGTCATTAATTTTAAGTTATGAATCTGGGTTTACTGACTATGTCTAGGAAAGCTACTGGTACAGAATGCCATTCCATGTTTACTGCAGACACCTAGCCTGCCTGCTGGGTGTGCTATAGAAAAGGGCAGAGCTGAATTACTTTTGTTCCTTTTTCTGTCATACCCTGCAGTCTTTGTAGAGGATGGTGGAGGGAGAGTTCTTGCCCAACACAGTGCTTGAGCTATTGTTGCAAATATAAAACCAAGGCATAAATAATTAGCAGAGGGAGGAATACTACTTTCAGAAAACAGAGCAAAGTAGCAACCTCCCTTCCCACTGAAACCAGCTGAGCTGAAGCGAGTTTAGACTAGTGTTTTGCCATGCTTTGCGGGGCAGGGAGGAACTCGCATCTAAATATTAGACTTCTGGGCTCAACTCTATTCGAAGCTCTATGGTTTTGAAGAGCTTTTTCTAAATCTTAGTGCAGTCAATGGAAAGACCTAATTGTTTCCTCAGGGCAATAGCTGGTTTAAGTTGAGGCATCCATCACGTGCTCAGAGGACTGCCGTTGATGGCCGTGACTTTTCTTGCTCAGAGATAAAAGAAAGAGGTGAGCTCTAATCCTTCATCACATAGTTTCTCTTTTCTGCAGTCTCACAAGCAATAAAAGTGGCTGCTAAGGGTTTAGTTAGGCCGTTATACATAACTTACCTGTTCCTGGGATGAGAGCTTACTGTCTGCTCGCTATTTATTCTTGGTACGTCTCCAGCGAGCCCTTAGCAAGTGTCCCGGGAATTGTGGCCCTTTTGAATCTGCACCATACTGGGCTGATGCGGGGGCAAGCAGCAGATGTGGCTACCTTGAGCTGAACTCTTCCTGGAAAAAACAAAACATCGTACATCTTCTAGCAGAAGTTTCATCAGAAAATGTAAAAACTGAATAGTCTGAATGTTTATTGCAAAATATGCTAACATAGTACTCTGGATTTTGTGTGCGTGTTTGAGGAATAGTGTATGTCAGTATTAGGCTGTGTTTTGAAACACAGCATGATTTTATACCAATGTTAAAACCAGTGAATGGACAATGAACAGATTTTTCTTCAAGTAGCAACCTTTAAAGGAAAAGAACCTATTATCTTGAGTAGCAGGGTAGCCTGTACTCTGTATTCATTTAGACTGTTAAGAGAGCCTAGAATATGAGTTAGTAGAAGAAATGGATAATTTGTCATTTTGTCTTGTACCTTTACTTGTTTTAATGCCCTGAGAAGGGAAACAAGGTGAAATGCAGGAAGAGTGATGCTAGCAGCCTGCAAGGGAGAGAGGAGTTTAGGGCAAACAGCCAGCAAACCGATTGGAAATTAATATACAGAGTTCAGAGTAGTCCATCTTGATAACGAACGTTCAATGTTCCCGAATCTGGGGACAGGTGTGGATAAAGAAATATGTCATCAATACATTGGTCTGTTACTAGGGAAATACTTGTTGCTCTTGAGAGTGGCTGCTGCGTTCCACCAAAGGCATCTGATGGGAGAAGACACGTCTGTTGAGGCCTGTGGCGAGGGTCTACTTTAGGGTTTGTTGCAGTCTGGATTTAGATACTCATGGCCTTTGCAACTGCATACCATCAAATATTATGAGATGAATCAACTCAGGAGGCAGTATTCTGACCTCCTTTATGTTCTGTGAATAAGTGTTGCTTTGATTTTTGGATATCTCAAACGTGATCACATTCTAAACTGCTAATTTGTTTTCGTGAAGAGGTTTTTAAAATCCTGGATTGATGGGTGATCCTTTCTATGTTGTCTCCACTATCTGCACCTATCTGCTATCTGTGAATGAGTGTTTATTGATAAAACAACTTACAGACCAGACCTTTAGAGCTGGGTGAGTCAGTCGTTCTGTACAACTTTATAGTTAATCTGTTGTGTTTGTTTTTTTCTCTTTATTGTGGCCTGGCTGTACAGCTTGAGTGCCTGGCTGTACAGAGAAGTCTGCGTTGTCAGTTCCATACCAGGAAATGCATTTGCATAATTAGCTGGGCTTCAGAACAATCAATCTTTCACAGCAAAAAAAATGTTTTGTTTTACACACACACACAAAAAAAAAACATTGTCAACACTACTGCAGCAAAACAACTGTTACTCTGTTCTCAGAAGTGTCCTGAGTGTAACGTTTGTGTAACTGACCCTCACAACTCGGCGAGTGCAGAAGCCCACATGAAACCACAGGATATTAGAGCATGCTCCTTGGCAGGGATTGAGTGCCTCATGTTGTATTGTTTATATTAGGAGCTATTGTTTCTGAAGTGTGCGTATTCCAGTTGGGAGAGGTACAGGTTTTCCTTTCTCGCTACTAAAGCTGCGTTAGCCTCTCTTCAGATATTCTTCTTTGATTCCCTTATTTTGCCCTAGGTATCTTCCAACAGGTAATACAGGAGACAAAAGAAAAGATTAATAGTCAGGAAACTTCAGAATTTCTGTGAAGTTCTTGCTTCTGCATACTGTTATCTTGGTTGGTTTTATGTTTTGATACAGAATACTTAGAGTAAATTAACCCAACAGCTTGTATGGAAGATTCTTTAGCCTACTGTCTCCCAAGAGTTGGCTGCACATGTTGGAGTTTGCAGTCAGGACACTGATAGTGTTTAAAGTATTCAGCTGGAGGATGCCAGGACTAATAGAATCCAGCTGTTGGGTTTAATGGCTTTTAAATTCAAAATTGGATTAAAAAAATTGTAGAATTTATCTGCTGTTTATTGACTGTTATTTAGGAAGAAAGCTGAACTGTTTCAATCTCTGACTTCTGCTGATGCAGAATTTTTTGTGATGTTTCTGTTTCAACATTATGACTTTAATATCTTTGGACAATAACAGAAAAGGAAGGTTTTTTGAACAGACAGGCCATGATAGTAAGACTTGCATCCAGAGTCACTTTAGGCTTTAAAATGAGTCTGCATTTGAACCAAGGCTAATGATTTGGCTTTGCATTACTCCTGTGAGATTTCAGACTCAAGTAAGGGTATTGTCCAATTTTCACATCTGAAATATATCAGAAAAGTATGTCTCTTCAGCCTTTTAAGTGAACTGCAACAATAACTTGGATTATGAATTTTGGATTTTAATTTTTCCTGCCATTGTTCAATTTTAAAAGTGTTATGGTCTAGTTTGAGACTTTTTTTCCGAACAAATGGGTATAGACAAAGACACTTTGATTACTTTGCTTTTTTGCATCGTTGTTGGTAATTTATACTAACAAGGAAAAGGAAGAGAGCGAGCTTATGTTATCTTATGTTATTCCTCCTTTATTGTGCTTCTGGCTAATTTCCTAAATTCTCTGCTCGAAGCACTGTATCGTGTTTGCGGCAAGGAGGATGGGATGGGTACAGATAGCTGCATTTTCAAAGCACTGACCATTAATGTCTCTCATCCCTTTGTTAATACACGCAGGTGACAAAAGAACTTAAATGAAGGGATTCTTGCGGGGCATAAGGAGAAGTTTTCCTTCTTAAAAATGGTTCCTTGTGACTCAGTTGTTAATAATGAATTTTCCTTATTCCTCAGCTTCCATTTGAAATGGAAATCTATTACATCCAGCGTGTGATGCTCTACGTTGTGCCCATCTGTCTGCTGCGGAAAGGAGGTAGGTTGGCACTTTGCCCTTTGTATATTGAATTGGTCCCTTCCAGTGGAACAAGATGTGCCTAACGGTTACCACAGATTTTTGCTCTTTTTCTTAGAATATGTATTACTCTTACTTGTTGTTACTTAACAGTTCCTGGTGGTATGTTGGAGTTCCATCCTGGGTAACAGTGTCAGGCACTGAATTAGGGGCATGAAAAGATGGTCTTTCGCCCAAAGGGTTATGTTGTTTTCAAGACTTTTGCCTGCTTGGATGTTTCTCGGGAAGTACTGCACCTTAAACTGAGCTGAAAAGATCTCTTTTTATCATTAGATCCCAGGTAAATATTAATCAGTTAGTTAGATAATTTCTTGGAATTCTGAAGCTGTAATGAATTGTAGTGGCACTCATTAGTAAAACAGGCTAGCTTGCTTGCTACCTTCTCAAACAGTATTACTATCTTGCATCCATTTTACTGTAATATTGCAGTAAGTCTGGGAATCCTAAATCATTGCACTGACTGGGGTTTTTCTAATCGTCACCCCTTAGAAGGTAGTGTAGTATGTATTCATCTGGTGTGATGCTCTGTCCCCCTCTAGCGTCGATGTGCCCTCAGCCGCATTATCTAGCAGAGCTGCATTGTTTCATGTAGGAAATAGAAGCTCGTAATATATAGTCCAGATGTTCAGAAGCTTCAACTGACAACCTAGGGGTGTGATGCCAAGCAGTGGGATGTAATTTAGCAAACGCTCAGAACAAACTTAGCCTGTTTCATTCTCGTGAATCTCTTGTATTTTACAGCAGCAGCCACTTACAATCCTTTGCGCTTACTACGCTATGTTTGTAACCCTCTTTTTGTTCTTGACTATTGAGTGAAGCTAAGTGTAAATGAGCCAAAGAAAAAGTGAAGTACAGTAATTCAGAGATCGTTCTGTTTGTCTCTTATTAGTGAAATATGCCAGCCACATTTCATTTTGATGCAACTTTGATAGCACCGCTTGCCAGAATTTAAAAGATATAGTAAAACAGAAGTTGTATAAACTCCTAATCATTACAGAAGGCAGAGAGGAAACAATAGTGTTTACAGCCATGCAGTGCATTGTAGGCAATGACAAATCAAACTCTTGTAATATTACCATATCACTTCTTTTGATGTCCTTGAAGTTCCCAAATAATGTATCCTTTTGAGATATATATTTGCTTTGCTTTTACATTCGTCATTGGATGTTACCTGTGATCTTCCTTTGAATTTCAAAGTAAATGCTCTCCTGTTTTTTCTGTGCCTTTTATCTGGAGCTGATGGGACTGTATCTGTAGTTTGAAGGGCTTTGTGTTGTGCATTGTCTCCATCCTTTGCAGCCTAATGTGGTGGTCTAAATTTTTGCCCTTTATTAATTCCCAGGTATTTGCTGCCACCTAATGTTGACATGATAGTACTGAAATTTCAGACCCAAACTTTATTGGCTAAATGTATCAATTGGGATTGCCCTAGGCTATGTAACTAACTTTTCAATTTCTTACGCAGTTGGCTCCTAGTCACCTGACTGACTGTAATACCTCATTAGCAAAACACACGTGAACTCTTGCAGTAAGTTATGGCTGATGCCACAGGTGACTAGATCTATGATTGCTGATGGAAAAACTACTCAGCTTAAAAATATTTGTTAATATTTTGTCATTTCAATAGCACCTCTGTTTAAAAGCACTTTGAGTAGATGATACCCTTTATCATATCTTGTGCAGCCTGCTCTATGGACATTGATCAGCTCTATATTTATTGATAGCAGCTCTATTCCTATATTTATGATAGAAAGTTCCATCAGTGAATCTAGAGATAATAATCTGGAGAAGTTACTGAAGTGTAGTAAAAATGGAAAAATGAAAAGGAATGGATAGGATGTGAAGAAGTATGCTACTTCAGTTTTACTGGAAGCCTATCGATATTACTGATTCCCTTAATAGGATCTCTATCACAATATTAATATTTCTCTCAAGTGAGTTGAGCAAAACACCTGAAGCAGAGATGGCTTGAGGCTTACTCTAGATAGAACTGCATGACTGAGTTTGTTGACATGCTAATCAAGTATCATCCTAATCATGCACACAGACTCAATTATGTGTTGAAGTGTTTCCTTTTGGACAGGAAACTGGGTGACAGTGAGGACGATAAATCCTTTTTTTCTCTTTCTTTTTGAATTCCCCATTATTCATTATAGTGGTGAAGACAGGACATGTTGCACTGGCAGAATCACCTTTGGTGTTCCCTCTCATCAGTTTGGGGGTTCCACCATGCTTAGGATCAAACTGCTGTACTAGAGACATGATCAGTGCTCAGGCTTCAGTGTTGCACAGTAAACTGACTGAGAGCTCAGTGCTCAAGGATATATTCCCCCATGGGAATAAAGATTTCTTCCCCTCTTCCTCTGTCTCCCTCCCCTTTGTACTGGCCGAATACAAATTTCCTTTCTTCCCCTTCTAACATGTTTCCTTTCCAAACGTGCATATGCATGTATGCATGCACATACCACTGAGACAAAACAAATGCACATGTACTGTGGTTCAGATCTTTCTCAACTGCACTACAAGGCTCTCAGGTGAAATAGATGGCGTGCAGATGTAACAGGTCAGCACAGAAGATTTTAACTCAATGCAGTTCCTACGTGAAGTAGGCCTGTAGTTGGCTGCTTTCCTGTTGGATGAATCTCACCTTGTATCACCTGTGAAGCTTGTCAAAAATTATACTCTAGAGCTGAGCAGGAAGCAGCATTCCTGAAAAAGCTCTAATCAGACTGCCCAGCTATAGGATAGATATAGAATTTTGGATATGGTCACTGTGTTTTGTTTTTTTTAATCCCCCTCAGGGAATGAGACCCTCTCTTCCCTTTCAAAAAAGTATGGATGCTTTTGTAGCTCCTGGACTGTATTACTGTGTGATCAGATGAGCGCTAGGATTGGCAAAAGGGAGGCACAATGAGTGAATTGCCAGGGTGGGGAGAAAAAGACAGGAGCCAGTGCAGCACTGATTTAGACCATGGAACCACCCCTTCACTGAAAACTCCTCAAACCACTTTCATCTGCAGTCACAACTAAGTTGGTCTTACGAAGCATACAAGTATGCTCAGATAAGTACACTGTATTTTGCTACTGGGATAGAGATTGCTGGAAGAAGGCTTAGGCAGCTGGGGAATTGTAATGTCTCAAACTGCCACCACTGTTTCAGGAGTGCGTTAACCTGGCCTCCAGAGATCAAGGTACTAGAGACCTCCAGTGGTGTTCAGGAAAACTTTATTTTGCCTGCCATACACTTTCAACATAATGGAAAAAAAAATCTGGCTTACATTGCATCAACCTCAGAGGTCTAACCAGTTCTTGACTGTCTTGGTCCTTAAGCTAGTAAATCTATCAGTGGTCAGATTTTTGGATGGATTTGACAAGATCACATGTGCACTTGATTTCACAGCTTCAAATTATATTGAAATTTAATCAAAATGGCATTGTTATTTCCTAAGTGCTGTGAGCAAATGGTATCACTCCACAGGGGTATGGCCTAAGAGTTAATATGTGGCTACTCCTCAGCGGTAGAGTTCAGGTGATAATCTTTCTTACGGTTTGAGATCTCCAGCATAATTTAATGGAACAGAAAAGCATACTGGTGTTGGTTTTGGGTTTTTTTTTCCCCCTTTTTTCCCCCTTTTTTGGGGGGGGCACTTTAAGGAGCAATCTGATGTATGAACAGATGTACCTGAAGGTCCAGGAATATCCTTTATGCTTAATCAGAGGCCTTTGTATCAGTGTCACTGCAGTGTCACACAGTGTCGTCGTATGGTTCAGACATCTTAGACTGCAGGGGGAGCTAGGTCTCCAGCATCTTCTTTGTTAAAATGATGCTGATGCCAATTGATGCTGAACAAAGGATTGCCAGCTAAACACTTTTGATTACTATGGTAATTTGAAAATTACCATTTTAGGTCTCTGAAGCATTGCAACCCAAAATATTACTAATTTATAAATTTGTTGTCCCTTTCCTAGGTCACAGAAGTGAATCTGAACAACATGTTGTGCCCAGCCATTGCAGAGAAGAGAAGCCCTGGTATCGAATCTGGGCATCTGGACATCAGACTGTCATGACTATGACTCATGGGAAACTTGTAATCCTACTGTTCTACAGTGCTGTCCCCATCTTCAAATGTAGCATGGACTTGTTTGGATTCCCCACTAAGAAAACAGACTGAAATTTCTCCTCGGGGAATAGTACATACAGGAAGCAGAGACACCTAAACTCATACTGGAAAAGAAAGAGGAGGGATGAGAGGACTGTGTGTTTATACTTCTTCCCACAGTTTATTGCCTCAAAAACACCTCTGTAATCAAGTGAGTGTTTTTGCTTTTAACTGCTGTTTCTCACTGTTAATTGCCAATGGCAAAATTAGTGGCCTTATTCTGGAAATGGTTCGTGTTTTATACATTTTGTGTAGATTACAGTAGAATCTTGCTAAGCCACCCTTTAAAATTAAGCCCAGGATCTGTCCACATTCCAGCAAAGAGAGTGTCAGTGCTACCTCATTTTATGACTTTTTTTTTTTCCTACTAAATATCAGTACACTTACATCCCAGGATAGGAAATAAAGCTGAATTATAACTCACCACTGGTAAGAACAGAGCGTATCTTGAAGTGCATCATCCTGGCTAACTCTCAGTGCTTGAATGTTGTTAAAATGGGTGTGCAAAATTCACAATTCAAATGCAGGCTGTCCACACTGTGGAGAGAGTAAACTGATTTGGTTGTATTTTGGACAGGGGAAAAAAATAAATCTCCACTTGCAACCAAAAGAAGAGTACTCTTCAACTACATTATGCTTCTATGGAAATACAAAAGAAGTATTAGTTTCTGTTAAATTCCATAAAGATTTTCACCAGCCTATTTTTTGAGAAGTTTAAATAAATAATTAGTAAGGACACTAGAACTAGCACAAGACTTCATGGGGGAAAAAGTCAGTTTAAAATAAATTTAGTCTCTCTTCGATGTTGATCTTTAGATTTTAAAGCCACACTTCCATTTCCTAGATAACAAAATTAACTATTTGACTTGTTCAAGGTCACGTGAATTCTTGTTGCAGAAGCAGATGATGAACCCAAATCTCCTGAATCCATATTAAGTCCTTCCTAACAGTGCTACTGAAATAATAAAGTTTAAACTGAAATATCCATTACCATGCTATTTCAACCCAAGAGCAAATATATAGCCTACTTGGATGACCCTGATCTGGAATGGTCTCAACTGTCTGGGGCATGAGCATTTCTGCGAATGAGATTAGTGCCAGACTGGCAGTTGGATTAAATTTTTTGAATGTGCTTAACATATAAGAACTGCCTGTGCTCCTTAGTGATAGAGAGATAGTGAAGCTCACCGCTACATATTGAAATTGATTTCCCATGTGAGCAGCAAATAGCTTGTGACAAACCCACCACAGGCCATTCAAACAACCACTCAGCTGGATCTCAATTTTCCTTTTTGTATGCCATTGTTAACAGACTGCGCTAAAGAAAGTAGTTCACACTGGTCTGTTAAACAGTCATCTGTTGAATAGCAGTACTGCAGAGTTATAAAATCTATAGTGATTATTTGTCTAATGAGAAATGCTCACAAAATATCCCAGGTATGAATTTAAAATTAGTATCCCAAACCACATGTGGGAATCCAGCTCCCTCTGAAATGTTTCTGTGCGGAGGTCATTGTTTCCTTTTTGTCCCTTGATGTCTGGATAATGACACTACTGAATATCATACTGTTGTTTTCAGGATTGTGAAGTCTAGCAAGTGAGGGGAATTTTCTATTATTTGGTGAGGTCAGTGTGGAGTGTGAGAGTCATTCTATATATATTATATTTTTATATATATATATATGTAAATTTTGCAAGGAAAAAAAAGAGGATGTTGTAGTGCAAGATTCTTAGCTGGAAGAACCTGAACAGCTCTCCTAAGTGTCTGCTGAAACACAATTCTCTGGCTAGATTGTTTGAGCTGAATACGAGAAACATGGGTTCAAAGCCAAACTATGCCATTGCTCTGCTTTGTAATCTTGGGCAGTTTACTTAATCTCTTAAAGACTGCGTTCTTCCTCCAGTCCTGTTTCATAGCTAGGATCACTTGTCTATTTTAGTGTTTTACATGTTGCCTAGTGAAACAATGTAGGCCTCTAAGTTGTCCCCCAGATATCAAGGTCTCTGAATTCTAGCTTTTCTGAATGTTCATCTCTTTAGTCTAGTACCATCTGTTCTCAGGCTTTATACAATACTTCTGAAATAACATAAGTAAATGTCAACCGGGTGAGTTCAGGTGAATACAAATATGGTATAGCACTACTCTACCAGTTCCTGGGAGCTGTTTTAGAGAGCTTAACTTATTTAAATATTATTTTGTGTATTGCATCTAGGTTAAAAATGCACTTAAAATTGCAAAGACAACAGTGAAAAACTTTGCAAGTCAAATGACATTTTCTTTACAGCTAGGGAGGCAGCACAAAAAGTTTATGTATAGCTTGACCAGGTCACTTAAAGTTGGTACTTTGGTAATAGAGCTGTGGTCACTTAAACTCTGACACCAAGGCTACTTGCTTCCTCTCTTCCTATCTATAATGAAAAACCATATGCAAGGTGGTGTCATGTATCTGCCATCTTACTGATGTTTTCAGGTAGTGGAGTTTAACTAATACCATTGCTATTTAAGTGAAGCTTTCTGTACTGGTTTGTAAATAGGATACCCCTCAGTTCTTAGAGCATACTTGCTAAGTATGTTAGAAAGTATTAGACTAGTCTGAATTTTCTCCCTTTAACTATAGAGGACTCCATTATTCGTATCAACTTCACTTTTAAGTTTGGATTTTGCTTGTAGTTCAGACGCTTCCTCTGATCTTCATCCAGCCACTGGAAAAGAAATCCTATAAGCTGTCTTACGCTTTCACAGAAGCTCATATTTGTCATGGTTGCATCAAGCCACAGTTTGCTTACTAAAGCATGGTGTGCAATTGTATTTTGGGTAAAATTACAACAATGTTGTTGCTTATTAAAGTCACAGTGAGAGTGACATACGGGGTGCATATGCGCTGCTGTCATTCAAGTATACAACCAACTTCTTGCTCTCTGTTGACTAGGAACAGAGCCGCTATGTTATTTTCAGTGGATAAGGGATAGCTCTACTGCTTTAGAATGCAAAGTGTAGGTAGTTTTGGGAAGAATATTGTAACTTTCAGAAATTTCCATTTAAATTACATTGATTTTACTGTAGCTACCTGGCATGACAGCCAAAATTATAGAAAAATAAATGCAGAAAAGAATTGTAAAAGGGCAATAAGGATTGAGAAAGCAGTCCTCTGGTGATTTAAAAACAGAGAGCATGCATGACTAAATGGTGGTGTGGTGAAGCAGGTAAAAGGAGTTATTTTGCCTTTATCTTCATAAGATACTGTACATGGGCATACTCATACCAGCTTTAGTCTAGTGAGTACTGTCATAGCTACCTACACATGTACATAGTTATTCTCAGTCCCAATAGGCTTGTACAGCCTATGCTGAAGTCTATTGAATCTTTATGGTTATTGCTGAATGTGCTAGCTAGTGAAGGGTAATATCAGTATAGCCTGTCTCTGCTATAAGGCATCCTTTGAGTAATGAATATAACTATCAACATTTGATAATATCTAACAGGGCAGAGAGCAGGCAAAGGCAGATAAAAATGACAGTATTTTTTTTTTTACAATTGTCTGAAAGTATACAACTTTTTACAGAGCCTGAGCACCATGACAGTGTGCCTTTTTGTGTGTGTGTGTCCCCCTAGGTTATTAAAGTCATAAGGAAAGCAATATTTTTCCCCATATCTTATTAACATGTCTGCTAGTAAGACTTTGACAACTCTGTAAACTGTTTCTGTTCTCGCCATATGTTTGAATACTTAATTCTAAAAATAGCCTTGCATCTAAGGGTACTTTTATTAGAGTATTATTACTTCTTTGGTGAACTCTACATCATGTGACATTGTGTTTTTTCACTAAATTGCCAAAACTCGTTTTCAGGAGGAGAGCCCTGAAATACTGAGGCATCTGTGGTGTCTACTGAATATAAAATTAATTGCTTATACTGTATATTTGAGAGTATCTCCACAGCAATTTTCACTTAAGAGCACGGTCTGTCACTAATGGATTGACTACTTTATAAAGGTTTTCTGTTTCTATGCACTATCAGTGCAAATTACTTGAATAGATGTCAACCAACGATGAAATAGGAGGAAATGGCCATCAAGCTACACTCTAATGCAGCACTGTGCAGTAATTGCCACTGCCTGGGTTAGTTCTGTACATGCTAAAGTCATAGCTCCCATAACAAGCAGGTGTTTGAGTACAAAAATAACCTGATTTCGAAGACTCCATTGTATGCTGTTACAGTATTTTAGATACATTTAGTACTTCTGTGTTAGAAGGAAAAATTAGGTAAATGAGGTAAAAATCACTGGTGTTGGTGGAAAATAGGCAAGCTTACTGAGCTAATATATTGTACATTTTAATGTTGGAGCAGAAGGAGGGAAGAAACTGATCCGGATGCTGCAGGTAAGAAATAAGGCTCTCAAATATTAATTACTATAACAGGAGTCTCTAGGTTATCAGCTAAAACCAGATACCCCAACATCTAGAGGAGAAAAGAGGATTTTCCATGAGTGTTTGGACACAGTAATTCAGCTGAATACTAATGTATTCCTTTCTTTTCAAGGTGTCTACACTCCAGAACCACTCTCCAGTTTCTGGTGGGCTCTTCTGTCTACTGGGCTTATGTTTGTATACCATTTTAGCATCTTGCAGATTCTGGGATTGGTAAGTAAATGTGTGTTAATAAACAGATAGTTTGCAAGTACATTCAAAATAAAAACACTGACTAGTTTTTCAAAGTGTCCAGATTCACATGGATAAAATTACTTGAATACAAATTTTTAATCGCATGTCCTAATGGCCATTTGTACCTCATATTTCACAAGTAGTGGTAAAACCTTCCATAAATCAGCTATGCACCCATATAAATCCATCTCTTAAATGCACAACTGCATTCAGATCTGCTTTCCTTCTGAAAGCTGGCCGATTGATGCTGAACAAAGGATTGCCAGCTAAACACTTTTGATTACTATGGTAATTTGAAAATTACCATTTTAGGTCTCTGAAGCATTGCAACCCAAAATATTACTAATTTATAAATTTGTTGTCCCTTTCCTAGGTCACAGAAGTGAATCTGAACAACATGTTGTGCCCAGCCATTGCAGAGAAGCGAAGCCCTGGTATCGAATCTGGGCATCTGGACATCAGACTGTCATGACTATGACTCATGGGAAACTTGTAATCCTACTGTTCTACAGTGCTGTCCCCATCTTCAAATGTAGCATGGACTTGTTTGGATTCCCCACTAAGAAAACAGACTGAAATTTCTCCTCGGGGAATAGTACATACAGGAAGCAGAGACACCTAAACTCATACTGGAAAAGAAAGAGGAGGGATGAGAGGACTGTGTGTTTATACTTCTTCCCACAGTTTATTGCCTCAAAAACACCTCTGTAATCAAGTGAGTGTTTTTGCTTTTAACTGCTGTTTCTCACTGTTAATTGCCAATGGCAAAATTAGTGGCCTTATTCTGGAAATGGTTCGTGTTTTATACATTTTGTGTAGATTACAGTAGAATCTTGCGAAGCCACCCTTTAAAATTAAGCCCAGGATCTGTCCACATTCCAGCAAAGAGAGTGTCAGTGCTACCTCATTTTATGACTTTTTTTTTTTTTCCTACTAAATATCAGTACACTTACATCCCAGGATAGGAAATAAAGCTGAATTATAACTCACCACTGGTAAGAACAGAGCGTATCTTGAAGTGCATCATCCTGGCTAACTCTCAGTGCTTGAATGTTGTAAAATGGTCACAGTGAAGAAATGTACGCTGAATCTCCCAGTGACAAGTGTGAAACAATGAGGTTCTACTGTATTTTCATTAAGCTGGTTGAAAATATTGGAGAACAACAGTAACTTGTTACAACAATATTTGTAACAACAAAAATTGTAAACAAAAATTATGTTTTAACTGACTACTATATTTCTAAGCTGCTGCGGATGAATATCTGACTAGGTCCCATTGTATCTTAAAGCTTTGGAGATGTTTTTATTTGAGTGACTGGAAAAACATCAGGTTGAAACTATTTCAAAAAGCCATGTAACATCTAGGCTAAAATAGATATTTCGTCCACTGTTCTGACCTACCTCTGAACAAGATGGTTATTGACATTTAGCTTAGACTGGAGAGGGAGGGAGTAGAGATACAAAGTCCAATGTGAACATCAGATTTTTTTTTTTTTAACTTACTAGCTTTTGAAACATTCCTGCTCTGTGCTCTACACTGACCTCAGCAGAGTGGTTAGTCAGGGAACAAAATTAAATTATTATTTCTCTACAGCTCTAATATGCTCTGTATACTGATTTAAAACTATAGGTATAAAATGGAGAGTTAAGTCAGTCCACCCTCTAATACAGAGGCAGTGTTCCAGTTTACTAGTATGGCTGCATTTATATTAAGAGATAGCACTAAATTTCTTGTTGACACTTTTTGGAGTAGAATGGGATGCAAGTAGACAGCATTATAAATAGTAAACTGTGTGTACCTCTTCAGATTTTCCAAGTCTAGAGGGAGAAATTGTTAGGCAGAAAGATGGGAAATCGTGACCTGTATATATTCAGATAGTTTGAAGTCCATTGTTTGTGCAGACTGTTGCTATTTCAGGGCTGCAGGAATTGTGTTGTACAGAAGTTTGTTGCAATTTATAGATTCTTTTCATTGTATTGTCATAGCTGTGACTTGTAAGATAAAACAAAACCATCATACCTTCTCCTCCAGCTCAGTCACCTGAAGATATATTCTGAAGTTAAGGCACAAACATGCATACCTCAAGAAGAAAAGCAAGAATGA